>NW_010559655.1:77222-104178 GCF_000687285.1 Phaethon lepturus
ATTAGGGAATGCTACATTATGAATCATTGTTTTATCAGTTCAAGGATAGAATGATGTACCAGTGAAACCTGTTAAAGACAACACAATCTACTCCTTTGATGCCTGTGCTATGAATAAATCTGCATGGCAGGATGGAGAATTTCAATCTGAGTGTCATGTACTAGGTCATGTACTCACATGACTTTATCATTAAAACATCTTTGGGCTGCCTAAATAATTCCTAACTGAAAGAGTATTAGAGATTTTATATAAGACCTTGTTTTGGTCAGGGGAAAAGGAACTCATTACAAAACCAAAGGTGGTAGTTGGACAAGTGTGAGTGGTTGTGGTGTAGCTACATATGGTATGAACTGTTAAAGTCCAGACTGCTAACAGACGTATGGAATGGTTGCAGAAGATCTAGTATCATAAAATGGAAAGCAAGTATGAGACAAATGAACCAAGAGAAAGCAATTTAAGAGAAAAAATAATCTGATAACTCAGACATATGACAATTTTGTGAAAGCCCTGGAAAAGTACAATCTCATCATTGAGACAGAGAGCTCTTTTGGGTCAAATGATATAGCCTGACATACAGGGGATGTGCAAGTATGTTGCCAGCCACTCCTCCATACCCAGTATAGCATAGAGTAAAGGGGGACGTTGAAAGTAATTAAAAGCAGAAAATTGTCACAAATTTCTTGAAGGAAACAGAAAGATGGAAAGAACATTTTATGGTTAGCAAACTTGAGAACAAAAATATGAACAACAAGATACAACTTTTTTTGGTTTTGTTATGAGGAGTGTGTATATCAGGAAGAAAATAATCTTAATGGATTAGCAGAGGGAGGTGGTAGAATTATCAGTAATGCAAAGAAGGTTGGAATTCAATAAATATTTCTCATTTTATGAGAGCTTCAGGCCTTTTTCCCCATCTTGCATGCACATGAGATAATTGGCATTGCTTTCTCCAATATCCTGTTCCCTGTTTGCTACCATTCTTGGCTTGAGCAATTGCTCTTGTTGCTCTCACATAGAAATTTTGTATTATGTTATAGGAAATAGATATCACTAAACTGACTCACTAATTTTGTTTGGGTTTGGTTGTTTAAGGTAATAACATTGATATAGTGGATTTAGAGTTTTATAAAGCATTTGACTTGATACTGCAGCATGTTTTGGCTAAGAAGCTAGAAAGCCATCAAATCAGCTGGACACACATTGAAGGAATTAAACACTAGTTAACTGACAGGCCTCAAAAAAATCTCCTCACTTGATAGAAGTCCTTCTGAAAGCGTTCTTCAAGAAAGGGTTCTGTAAGCGTCATTCCTCTTACCACCTGGTTTACTGTTTAGTAGTATCAAAGAAAAAGTTATAAAACGATTTCTGATGAAATCTGCAGAACCCAGTAGACATGCAGAGTTGAAAATATTAAGCCATAGCTATGTTTGGTTGATCTATAATGTTGGATCTGAAGAACAAGCAAAAACCAACAGTGCAGTGTAAGGCTGTTATCTAGAAGCTTTTATGCTTCATTAAAAATAAAAAAACAAACAAAAAATCCACAGAACTCCCCCAACTGTGTGTAACAAGAACAAAGCAGGTTAATGCCCTATACTTAGTTTTTAGTATTGTCTCCTCTCTTTGGGGATACGTTAGTTCCAAAGAGACGTTTAGATCTCTGACTCCTTGCTGTGTTCCTTTTCACTAGAGAACATTTCTGTCTTTTTTTTTTTTTTTTGAGTCCTATGGTACTGTCTTTCCACCTTGCTTGTGGGAGCCCATTCTGCTGCCCTGTGGAACTAGACTATTTATTATAGAGTTGTTATGTTAATAGACTCACCACACCTTTATTGATGAATGTCTTGTAGTTACACAGTTACCTTAAATCACACTTAATTCAAGGTAGGATAAGGTAAAATGCAATTTGAAGTATTAATTCATTACACCTAAAATAGGCAACACAATTACAAATATCTGGAAAAGATCTAAGTGAAGAAATAGAAGAAAAAGTTCATCTGATCTACTGACACTAATGTATCACAAAGCTGTTTTTTGTTTTGGATTCCCCCCCCCCCTTTTTCATTTCCAGATGACTTGTCCCTCTTCTGACAAAATGACTCTCAGAATTTTCTTTCCTCTTGTTCCTCAGGTTGCTCTTAGGTGATTTTCATCATTGGAGGCCTTGCATTACACAGAAGTTTGTATCGGGGATCTCCCATCAGAAAACATCTTCAGAAGAAGCCTTCAGACTTCACCTTCAGGTAGCTTCTCTGAATAGTCATGTCGACCTCACTTGTTGATGGATGGTTTTAGCTCTTACAGCCAATCTGCAGTCTGAAGTTTTCTAAGGGGTCCAGACAGATTTCACCTCTCACCTCGGAGCTCGTTCTATCCCTCCTTATGTTCTGATCATTCTGAATTAAAATAAAGATTCTTTTGCTTTCACAATCATGCAAATGTCTTAGAAGAAGAGTTGTCTCCTGTCTTTGACTAGCTCATAAACAGCTTCTTTCCCTCAAGGAGGCATGTCTTTTTCATTACCCTCTGGTGACTCAATGACATGTTTCATCATTAAATATATCTTATGGCAGACCTTATATTCTGTACCGGTAATTTAATTAACAGGTATATATGATACAAGTATCTAAATAGGGTAAATTAATCTAGTTCATTTTCCGGTTCCTGAGACAGGTATGATAACAATAGCTACCCTGAGGTGAGAGCATTTAAGGTAAATGAAGCCCAACCTCTTTCTCCTAAGCATACGCTAACAAGGAGTCTCTGTACAGAATTATGTAGTGTCATATTTATTTTAATTGCTACACAGTGTGAAATTGTGTCTTCAAACCACTTCTGAAAAAGAATAAAAAGGCATCACTCAATCTTGGACCTCATGAGATCAATGAACAATCTGACTGACTTTAGCTGGCCTTGAAAACAGCCTTTGATGCATTAGAAGTCAATAGATCGCATGATGTGCAGGGGAGAATTGATGTGCAGTGAAAAAAAAAGGTTAAAGGCTGAAGATCAACCCATATTTTTTCTTGTAGCCTTTTCCATGGTCTTATGTAGCCAAAAATGTAAAAATATTGGCTAAATGCCATCATGTGTAAAGATACTGCATTCACTTGAATGAGTATTGTAACAGTTTAATGTAAACACAAATAAATTGTTAATAGGTGTGACTGCAGATTTGTTCATAATGATGTTTACAGGTCAGAGATAGTGAACAGTCATCCTGCTCCATTTCTCAGGTCATGAGAGATTTAATAATTAGTAATGTTGTTAACTGTATGAGTTTGAAGATATTCTAGTAAAGATGTATGATATAGTAATCACCCATCAGGCCTGAAAGGGAGAAGCTTTGTGTGCAAGTACATTTTCAGCAATTTAACTAGCGTTGCCTCTACTGCTGTCTCAGAACACACAGCAAACCAGTTTCCATTACGGCAGCTGGGAGTTATGTACACCCACACTGGAGGGGGTGGGGGACACCACAAATAACTTCCAGAGTGGTCCTGTTGTTATCTTTGTGAAAACCAACGAAACAAACAAAAAGTTGTAGTTACATCCTCAAGAAATCCAGGCAATTATGTGTTTATTGCTAGCAGGTTCAGAGTGAAAAATTGAAAAGTGAAAAAGAAAGACAGTGTTGCTTGACTTTCTTGATGGTGCAGACTTTATGGGACAGAAATAGAATGTCATGTTTGCCAGTAGTTATGGTTCTGCACTTAATTTTACTACTTCAAATAAAAAGTGATGAAAAGCACACTGATGAAGAGCTGTCTAATGGGGGCAACACAGTAAGATTGCACAGAGGACTGGGAGCTCTCTCTCCAGGAAATGCAAGGGGGACAGAATGAGCGAGCACAGGCAAGGGAATACCTTGAGTGTTTAACTGCATTGGCCTTTCTCTCCTTTTATCTGTGAATATGGAACATCTCCTTTTCTGTTGTTTCCTCTACTGCTTCTATATTCTTCTTGCCATAGTGAACCATTTTGGGGCTCTTATGCTGCAGCAGCAATTGTAGCAAACATAAATACACTGCAGTATCTTTGGGAGAGAGAGAAGAGAATGGGAGAATTAAGCTATTGTTAGTTAGGATTCTCTGCTGGAATGTGGAAGAGTTTCTCCTGCAATGAATATTGGTTTATTTGTACGAAGTTGAAAGCTTCAGGGCAAAAGATGGGAAGAATCTCATCCTGAATGCCTCATAGGCCTGTTGCTGGTTACAGAAAACTTTGTACTCCCAGACTCCAACAAGAAAGGTTACTTAAAAAAAAGTACATCTCTGTAATCCTAAATGAGGTTATGTTACACAGTGTGAAGGGATGGCTGAGTTTGCTTGGCAGGAACACCAGCTTTCAATGAGGAGAAGGGAGGAGTATTTGCTCATATGCAGTTCATTGTTCTGAGAAAAGGGCGAATTTTGTAGTACTTTGAAATGGTCATATTTTTTGTCTGTTTGGTTTAACAGTATAATTGTGGTGAGTCTTTTTCACAGGTGAATTTTTACTTATTAGCAAAGACTGTTTTTATAGGGCTTGAAAGGTCTTTCTGCTATCGTAAATTCTGTAAGAGAATGGCATGTTATCTTTGTTATATCAGTCATACAAAATCTAACTTGTATTATCTTTCTTTGTTGACAGAAGGGCAGATTTCCCCTTTGGAGATCACATCATCCTCCTTCCTGTGAAAATAACATGAACCAGAAGGTGTTAGTTTTCCTTCTCCCAAATTTTATTTTTGGGATATTTCTTTTTGGGTTTTTCTGTAAGAGGCAAAAAACCCTAACAGGTGAGTAAAGAATTACCAACAAAAAGACAATGTTTTCTAGAACTGGGGACACCTTTCCCAAATGTGATAGAAAGTATATGTGGAGCCTAAGTGATAAACAATGCTACAAAAATATCCAAGGCCCTGTCACTGTGATACCTATCTATCTTAGCAATGTATGGGAGGAAGAGCACTACCAAAAACAGTTGACATTGGAAGTGTTAGAACATCCATCTTTCTTAGAGTAATATTGCTAACATGTTGAAAGTTTTCATTTTAACAAACTTTTCGCTAAGCGGGATAGTTTGTTGCATGTTTGCCATAGTGGAGTCCAGTGACAGTAAACAAAAATTTTATTTTAGCATCTTCATTAGTTTTTGTATGCAGGGAGATAGATAAAGACTTATATAAGTCTATTTCACACTAATGGTTTAAATTTCTTCCTTGTTTGTAGGTGCTTTTCCTGATCCCACTGAAGATTGGCTGGCAATTCAAAATGATCGCAAAAGCACACTGGCTTCCGTCTGCCTGAAGAACAACCTTCTTAAATTAAGAAGCAAATCGGATTCTCGTGTTGCAAGCCAGCTCTTTGTGGAGCACAAACATAAGTTTATCTACTGTGAGGTGCCCAAGGTAGGCTGCTCCAACTGGAAGAGAACTATTTTTCTTCTCCAAGCAGACTTGAATGCAGAAGCTTCTGAAATTGAGCATGACCACATCCACCAAACCTCACTGATCAAAAAGCTGGTGACTTACCCTCCTGCCATACAAAAGGGATTTCTGAACAATTACACCAAAGTGATGTTCACCAGACATCCATTGGAACGGCTGGTTTCAGCTTACAGAGACAAACTTCTGCACTCTGAGCCATTCTACAGTATCACTGTCGCTAATGAGATTAGGGCAATGTTCAGGAAAAACAAAAATTCTTCCGAAAAAGTGAGTTTCCAGGAGTTTGTCAACTTCGTTATAGCAAAATCACCAAATACTCTTGACATTCATTGGAAACCAATGTTTCTGCTCTGTGATCCTTGCAACATTCACTATGATATTCTGGGTAAGTATGAAACTCTTGGGTTAGATTCTGAGCATGTTCTGAAGATCATTGGAGCACCAGAGAGCCTGCACTACCCCAGCTTGAAGAGGTATGGCTCAGAGAAACGAACTAACGGTGATATCACCTTGGAGTATCTCAGACAATTGAGCTCAGAACAAATTGAGAAGATCAAAAAATTGTATCAAATGGATTTTTTCTTGTTCAACTATACTATGAAATATGAAGATTTTTCCCTGAATTGACTAATGTAGGTTAAACAAAGAACAGTTTCCTTTATACAAAATGAGCTGAACTTGTCCTCACAGGTGCTTGATACGTGAGTTGGTGACTGCTGCTGAGATTTTACTGCTGTTTGGAGACATGATTTATCATCCTAAGTACTCTTACAACAAATCCCTGCCATGATCTGTTGTCCTGTACAGTACCTATATGGAATGATTGTCTTCCTGTTGATCATTAATGGCATATGTTGGTCTCATGAAGACTGTTTATATTAGCAAGAGATAGGGAAAGGATGAAGAATGTTTTTCACATTTATTATTTTAGAACACCATTTTTTAACAGAAATTATTTTAATTTTTTGTTAGAAAAAGACATATGAAGCAATAAATAATTTGCTTTAAAGTTTTATAAATAAAGCTTTAAAGCTCAAACCACTCTCTGTCTGCAAGAGCCTCAAACATGAATTCTGTAGGAAAGGAACAAATAACCTCAGGTGCTTGAAGCTGCATTACACAGAACTTAATGCCTGATTATATTGCCCTCTGGCAGTGCTCTCACCACAGCCCACCAGCTGCATCCCTCAAGCAGTATAGTTGGCAGCAATCCAGCCAGGGTTTCCCTTATATCTCTGAAAAATCTTCTGATGAGCAGGTCTGGTGTTCATGGTGACTTTGCAAACTCTTTTCACCATCTTTGTGAGCATTATGGTCTGATTTAAGAGGGAAGGTCTAAAAACTGTATCTTTTTTTAAAGAAGTAGTTAGAGGTACCTTCCAAATTGTACAACTGGAGGGGTGCAGGATCTAAAATCTCAGTGGGTGACTCATCAATTATCCAGTCAACTGACTGGCCACTCAGCACAGGGAAGACAGTGTTTGGACTTCCCCCATTTGTGCCTGCTGGAGCCCACGAGCCCTTGGGACTTACCTGAGCATGGCACTGAGGTGGAATGGATAACTTCAGATAATACATTTGGTCTGTGCGCTGCTTTCTCACCTCAGAGAAGATTGAGTGCAAATAAATTGTAGAATTATGGTGAGGGTAGCAATGAAGCATGTGGGAGAAGCAGCTCAAACCATTATCCACTTATTATATGCCTAGGTGGCTTTGGTTTTAGATGACCGAGGGACCTATAACTGCTGGTGTATTAAGTACGAGACTTGCCCCAGTTTTCTGAAAATCTATTGCCTAATCACATTGAAAATTAGTTTGTAACTGTATTAATTGTAGCAAGTTTTAGGAACTGATCGTGAGTATTAGCACCACCTTTAGGGGATGTTAGTCTCTTGGGAGCTAACTTGAAAATCTCTCAAAATGTCCTTAGTTACTATCAGCTATATCTCCAAATGTACAAAGGCTGGAAGGCTCGTCTTGGATCCAAAGCTGGCTCACAGCTTCTCATTACATAGAAAACGACAGGGACAAAATAACTTAATCACACTGCAGCCACCAATTGGTATAGCCATTGCTGCCAGCAGCATGGCCAAGTGAGAGGGAAAAGGCGACTGGGAAAAATGGATACAACAGGATTTTGAGACATGAAGGTTGTGAAGAGAGCTCCCAGTGTAGGGAGTGGGATGCAGGGGTGGTCTACCCCAGAAGGAAGATGAAGTGATATATTGGACGTCAGCTGGACACACTCATGAGAGCATGGTGACAGAAGAAAGCAGAGGGAGAAGCTCTGTGCATGCCTCCTTGATGGCAGATGGTACACAAAACCAGGACTACTGTTCAGTACATCTGGGAGCTGCCGCATGGCTGACTATTCCATAAATGGGGCAGCTTTGGCACAGGGAGAGATCCAAAGTGAGAAGACCAAGACCAAGCAAGAACAGCAAAACAATTTTTTTAAAAAATAGCTTGTGATTTTGTGTGGAGTGATTCATGGTTCTGGATGTTACCATATTTGGTGTCCCCACAGTCCTGCTATCCCCTGACATGGGACTGCTCATGCTGCCCTGGCAACCCTGTAGTTCACATGGATTTCTTTTTACTTTTTAATTGTGCTGAGGCAGAGAAAGCTGCAAATCACTCCCATCAAAGTTAAGGCTATGCAGAGGGATGAGTGTCTCTCTCGCTTTCCTGAATCAGATCCATCTCCATCTACATGCTTCTCCTACTTTCTTTGCCAGATCATGCAGAAGAGGGGAACAAGATTTGCTTCATAACTTGCTTCTACGTGATAGATCCCTCCAGAGCTATAAGCTTCAACAAGGATACTTTAATTTTCTGGCACCATCAGCCAGCCTAGGAAAACTCTGAAGAAATGATACTGACAGAGTTTGATAGGTGTCTTCGTTATCAGCACTCTAGTGTTAACACTCCCCTCCAGTTTTTTGCTTATAGATATGAGTGGCTTTCTGTTCTTATTTCCTCTTTTACACAGGATCACATATTCTTCCTACAGTGGTGGCAGAAAATGGATGGCTAATCCATTCATCACAAGCACTAGTCAGTAACAGAAGGTTATCTATTAATGCAGAAAAATCTCAGTAACTATTCACAACGGACTTTCAGATTTGATATTTGCCTATAGGAAACTGTAAGTAGCACATTGCCCAGAACCACTGGCTGCTGTAAAGCTGTTCAGCTGGTGTGGGTCTCAACAAAAAAACAACACAGAGGACATGCATGTGCATGTGTTGCACATATAACAGCAATTCTAGGAAGCAGTGTCATACAAGAATGGTAAAAGTTGTGCATTACCAATGCTAACAAAATGAGAATAACTGGTTGATATCTGTTGGAAAACAGAAAAAAAATGGACATTACCTTATAAAGGATCTTGTAACATTCCCCTGCAGGCATTTTTTAACACAATTTACTGCATTTCCATTTCTGTGAGCTTGAGAATACGCCCTAACACCCCCCACCCAAGAGCTGCTGTGCAGTGGTGCAGGAGTACGTAAGAGTTCTGCAATGTATTTCAGAGTTAATGAAAACAATGGCGATTTGCTATATGTTATAAAAAGCTTTCACAGCTTGTGAAGATGGGCATGGAAATTTGGGCTGAGCTCAAAACATGAATCTGCAGGAGAAATTGCAGGGTCTTTAGTACTTGCATTGAGTTGGCTCTATTTTTTAATGCAAGCTGTCGAGCGGCAATACTTGTGGAAAATTCTGGTCTATAATATTTCCTAACTTGTAAGGGACTGCCCATTGCCAAGAGCAAAGTGGGGACTGCATCACCTTGTTTATTCCCCAGCTGAACCCTGAGGCTCATCCCACTGGACGGCATTATAAGTTCGCTGATGAAAGGGCTTACTGTTATTTCATTCTTGATATTGTAATGTAATAAAAGTTGATGAAGGTTCTGGATCTTGTTCTAGTCAGCCCACAGGAACTGCAAGACACCTGTAAAATTTATAATGAAAATTATGACTGTCTCTTCAGAGCCTGCGAGAGAGATTTCTGGTACTATCTTTCCTACAAGCGTACTGTCCAGAACAAAGGCTCTAAGCTGAGCTGGCCTCCCTCCTGCCTTTGCCTAGAGAAGAATCCTCAGTGGAGCTTCTTTCCTTTGGGTGCTAACTCTGGGTGATGTTTTCCTAGGAGGAAAGTGGGTGCTTGCAGTTGGGAGCAGGGGTGGAGCTGGCGTGGTGGAGCTTGGGCCCCAGGATGGATTACAAGGGGCAGGGCGTGCCATAATTAATCTTCTGATTTATTGTTATATGTCTGTGATATGATGATTGCTGTGTTTCATTTCTAATTACTGTAATAAACTCTAGTGAGTTAAGACATTAATCTATTTGTTCATCCTTCTCAAGAACACCTGTTTTTTAAAAAAAAAACAACTCAGAGCTGTTCCATCAAATCACAACATAGGCCGCATGCTATTAGACAACAATAAATACAAAGCCTTTTGGCTCTGCTTTGGTGCATTAATGTAAAGCTGTCTCACAGGACTTCTAAAGAATTGGAAGACTTAGCAAACACTAATGAGTGTTCCAATTTGGAGAAAAGATGAAGCTAAACAAGGAAAGGAAGAGAAAAAAAACTCTTGCAAAGTCAAGCTTGCAGCTTTCCTACAAGTCTTCCTATTAACAGTGAGGAAATAGGGCAGAATTTTCCCATTCTCAGGGATATCCACGCACACACCCTTTCAGGATAAGTATCCACAAACCTGATATCATACTTTCTTTGTGAAGGTATAACAGATCTGATAGGTGATCAGTGTTTGTCATCAACGGAGACCATGTCACTAGTTGTTCCTTGAAGCAGATATTTCCTCCACTTAAAAGTGATAATTCTGCCCGTAAGCAGTCCTGATTTTTCATACAGTTTTGAATGTGAGCTTTAACAGGTGAACTGTGATTAGTGGTTTCTCGTTCAGAGAACTTCCCAAAACAGGACAGCTGTGAACAGTATAAAAAAAGAAAAAAAAATGTCCACAGAAGAACAGTGTGAGCAATGAAACTTCGAGTGTTCGCTGCTCCACAGAAGTGTCATCTGACCAAGGGGAAGAAAAGGAAACACCACCTCTGCAAGTTATTGCGCATCGACCTCATGGCTCACAGCTAGAAGGTGATTCTATTTCTGCATTCAGACTGTTAATACATAAAAAGCTTTAAGCCCTATGAGCTCCAGTCTGTCATAGAGCTATAACAAGGAAAAAGGAAACAGGAAAAGGAAAAGACACATGTTCAGTGGTGTAGGCCTGGCATGATTTCTCCCTGTCACAGCACTTATCTCCCTTCCTACCAGAATTATATGCTAGGTCATGTTTTAGTATAAAACAAAAAGTTATTATATTATATAACTCACATAAATTAACGTAAACCAAACAAAATCAAAACAGGCAGAGAATTTACCTGACAGAAGGGTCTGAAGTTGCAGGAAGTCCTCTTGGAAGTTTTGCCTGGGTATCAAGTGTACACAGGTGTGCAGTTACAATGCTGCTTCCAGTAGGAACTATTTTTAAAGAAAAAGCTCAAGTGATCATAAATCTCAGTCAGTATACTGAGACTAAAATTCCGATAAATCAGCAGATCAAAAATGAGTGATACATCACAGGATCAGGGCTGTGAAAAGGCACCGGCTCAACACTGTTTCAGCACTACCTGTGTGCGTGTCGCCTTTGCTCACAACTACCAGAACACTTTCGTTATACCTCCAGGATCTTTTTTCTGGAGATGTACCAAAGCTTAGCAAGATGGAAGGGCTTCCTCAAAAAGCCCCATCATCCTACCCTGTAGAGATATTGTTAATAAGATTATACATCACTGATGGTGTCCCACCAAAGGTACAACAGTTCAGCCATTACTGGAGCTCAGAGCAGAACTTAGCATGAATACATATTTCTATGATTTAGCAGAAGTGTGGGGAAAGCTTTTTGCCTACAAATCTGTGACAAATATCCTGACTTTTTTCCCCAAATTCCTTCTTCAGTATTCACCCAAACTGCATGTATGGACTCCTGCTGAGTTCCCACAGTTAGGGGCCACCAAACAGGTGCTGCAGATGCTGACTTATTTAGGCAGAGGTTGTTGCCAGGTGCATGTTGCTGGATGCATTGCAGCTATTGTAAGAAGTCTTTTTGTGTGAGAAAGTTGTTCAAGCACCTGCTCCATGAGTGAGATATTACTACAAGGTGAGATGTGAATATAAAGAGAAGAATGTTTTGAAGGCATTTTTCCCCCCTAAAAATAAACTCATCTTCCATTCAGATAGGCTTAGTGGGTAAGGGAGAAAGCTAATTTTGTGATCATTGACATCAAGTCTGAGAGGCCCCTGTTAATTATAAACTAAAAGGTTTATAATTAATGAAATGAGGCTGCACCTCGAATCCTGTGTTCAATTTTGGGCCCCTCACTACAAGAAGGACATTGAGTTGCTGGAGTGTGTCCAGAGAAGGGCAACGAAGCTGGTGAGGGGTCTGGAGCACAAGTCTTATGAGGAGCGGGTGAGGGAACTGGGGTTGTTTAGTCTGGAGAAGAGGAGGCTGAGGGGAGACCTTATCGCTCTCTACAACTACAGAATCACAGAATCACTGAATCATTAAGGATGGAAAAGACATCTAAGATCACAAAGTCCAACCATCAACCCAACACCACCATGCCCACTAAACCATACCCTGAAGTGAAGTTGTACCTGAAAGGAGGTTGTAGTGAGGTGGGTGTTGGTCTCTTCTCCCAAGTAACTAGTGATAGGACGAGAGGAACTGGCCTCAAGTTGTGCCAGGGGAGATTTAGACTGGAGATTAGGAAAAATGTCTTTATTGAAAGAGTAGTCAAGCATTGGAACAGGCTGCCCAGGGAGGTGGTGGAGTCACCATCATTGGAGGTGTAGACATGGCACTTCAGGATATGGTTTCGTGGGCATGGTGGTGTTGGGTTGATGGTTGGACTTGATGATCTTAAAGGTCTTTTCCAACCTTAATGATTCTATGCTTCTATGCTATGATTCTAAAAGAAATAGGAAACCCTCTCTCATGAGGGGCCATCATTCTCTACAGGGTTAAATTTTGTTTACCCCCCGAGATTTGTCCCCAAGGGTGCCTACATGGTAAAGGAGCCCCTTGAGACTTCTAGCTTTCGGTAAGCATGGGAAAGTAGAGTGATGAAGTTGGGAGAGAATCCACCTGACATCTAAACATTAAACAATTGATTCTGGGTCCATCCTGTTCCAGAAAGACAGCACTGGTAAGAAATAAAAATGGGGAAAAAATCAATCAAATTAATATAAACAAATTATTATCCTGAAGATTTTTGGTATTCAGTAACTGAATTGTACATTTTTTGGTCTTTGTTTATTAGTTTCCTATCTGGAAGCCTGAGATTACGGGTTTGGCTTTTTCAGGGTCTTGCTGCGCAGCAACTATTGCCACAGGTAAAGCCCTTTAGGTTTTGTGATTTTAAACAAAGGGTCATAGCATCATAGAATAGTTTAGGTTGGAAGGGACTTTTAAAGGTCATTTAGTCCAATCCCCCCTGCAATGAGCAGGGACATCTTCAACCAGATCAGGCTGCTCAGAGCCCCTTCCAGCCTGATCTGGAATTTTTCCAGGGATGGGGCACCTACCACCTCTCTGGGCAACCTGTGCCAGGGTCATAGCGATGCTTTTATTTGTAGCAATATTCTTTGTTGCTGCGCAGATCCAGTCACTCACTTAGCTGTACACCATGCCAGAATTTGAATTTGTTCCCCAAATTCATGTTGCTGTGTTTTACAGGTGGTGGGACCTTCAGGAGTACCCTGTCTCACTGCTGGCAGCTGACTGTACGCTACGTGTTAGGCATTTGTTACAGTCTCTACCAAAGCTTTTCATTCTACTCAGGTTTTGGGGTTTTGTTTGCATCTGAAACAAATTCGGCCTCCACATTCTGCAAACTGCAGGTTTAGTTGATAAAAATATTTAGTCTCTCTAAAATTGTAATAATGCATCTAAAAAAAATAGCTCTGAAATAGCTGTTTTAACCATTTATTTCATATGTAAACTGTTCTATAAATTCTTTATATGAACTTAAGTCTTGCAGCCTTAGTAAATATGTATTGCAATTCCTTTTTGCTTTGCTTTATTTTTTTCTTAATTTATGTTCTAATAAACCTTGGATTTTATGAGTTTAAAACATTTTTCTATCTTTTATGGCAGCACACTGTAAGGCAAAGGTGTAATCAGGTCTACCTAAAAGGGCCCCTATCTTGGGCATGCACCACACCCTACATAACAATTAACAATTTAAATTTATTATTGAAAAGGAAGGTGCCTATATTGATTATAATAATCTTGTGGTGTTTGAAGGGTAAAATATATAAACAAATCAGTACATCAATGAATATTTCCTGCTTTCTCCCTCAGGATAAGGCATAGCCAATGTGCGCGTCTCCATCTGAAAGCACGGGAGGGATGTTCGGCTATTGGTAATATTTTACAGGGCTGTACTGCAGTGCTTCATATTCCTATCTGACTATGGAGACTTCCACAGGACATTCCTCCAGGGCAGGCAACACATGAACTCTGGAAAGCACGGCAACACTTTTTGATACAGGTATGCAGCAGCAAGCTGATTCGGATGCTTACACAGCAATATATCAACCTGTTTAGAGATGTGAATACAGGTTGTCTTATCCTACAACTATGTATGTGGAGTGCTTTCCACATTTGAATTTAGGTTGAAAAGGACTTTAGAATAAAAATTTTTCACTTACAGGGTTAGCTCTAATCTGAAAAGAAAAGTAGGATTTGCTTCCTGTGGCTGTTGGGTTTGAGGAAAATCGGAGTCCTTTATCTGTGGGGCGGGTGTATTCTGTGCACACTGATAAGCAAGAATGCTTCAAGGTCTGTGAGGTCAGGATTGTCTAGCCTGGAGATTTCAAGTGGTCACAGGCAGGAGACAATACAGATCTTGGAAGGTGCCACAGCAGTAATTCAAGCATCTCTGAGAATATATTAATGAAATGCTTGGCAACAACAGCATAGATAAGAGATTAGAACAACTGTGCTTTTGACCTCTAGTGCTTACCTACTGAGTGTAATGACAGTGTTTTCCTCTCCTCAAGGAATGAAGAGCAAGCGGAGGTCTCCACAACACCTTGCACCTGGAAAAGGAGAACTGGGAAATCTGAGTTTAATCCTCTTGTTGAAGTGTGCAAAAACCTTTGGGACACCAGTGATAGCCAGAAATTATTTGTAACAAGAGGCCTGGAGACTGCAGCCCAACACCGCTGCACCTTTAAGTGGGGCTGAACACAATAAACACTGGTTCATGAAGGTCTCCTTGTCTCTTAAATTCTGCTCTATACTTAAGCTTACATTCATCTGGCCTACCCCATCAAAAGGCCTGGGATGCCAGATACAGTGTACTTCACCTTTTCTGGAACAGTTTTTGGCGGTATTCCTGCAGGTGTTGAAATTAGCACTCCATGATTTTTCACTGATATGTGTAATTGTTAATTCCCCTTGCAAAGAAACTTCCTAGACATCTTAGAAACGGAACCTGAAGGGGACCTCACGAGACTGTTCCAGGATTTATTACTTCTCATTCACTGGCTCATGGCACCAGAGTCCTGGCTCCCAGCTAAACTCCCTGATTTTAACTCCAGGCCCTGCTGGCAGTGCCAGCTGCTGCCCGCAACTGACCAACAAAGCTCTTTATCAAACAGCTTAGCAAGCCAATTTTTTCAGGCTTTGCACGCTGGCTATGTTTTAAAGAAATTTTGTTCATTTTTGCTGCTCTCCTTTGAAATATCTCCAGTTCCAGGTGGTCTCCATCTCTCCTGAAGCACGTTGCCTAAAGCTGTGTGCAATCCTGTGACTCTACAAGCGCCACATAGACTGAAAGCATGAACTCAGGTATGTCACATATTACATTCCCATTTGTAGTGAATTGTACTAGTGCATCACCTCTTTTGTTTCTAAGACTGCACCATGATCCTGCATCCAAACATCCCAGGACTTGAGACTTGGATTCTAATCCAAGCTTTTGAACCTGGAGTTGTTCAAACTCTCCAGCCTCATATAGCTAGACTTTCAGAGGGGTTTTGTTGTTGGTTTTTTTTTTTCTTTTTTTTTTCTTTTGGCAGCCAGCACCCTTGGAAATTACACAAATTTAAACGTCCATATGTCTTTGAAGCGAGTAACCAATTATTCATCCAAATTCATATGGGGCCATCTCGTGGTGAAGTGTGGGCTGGGCGAGAGTGAATTACCCAGAGGTACTCGATGGCTGGTGTGTTTCAACTCTTTTTTGACCTGAAGTCATGTATCTCAAGACTCTTGATGCCTGTTCTTTCTCTCCCTCTGCTTCTCTCCCCCTCTCCCTCTGATTATCTTCCTCTTACCCTGGAACAAGAATTCAGTTTCAACTTGGCCACTGGTGGCTTTCTTGTCTCAGTAGTTCATCAGTTTGCCACAAGCCTACCTTCCTAACTTGCTAAGATGTGAGGACTGTCCAGCTTCTGACACTGGAAATTACTTTGTACTGCTCCTCCAAGAACTTGTTGTTTCTGTGTTGCACTTAGCTTCTTCCACAGTGAAAGTCTACTATCTAGCTCTTTTTTTTTTTTTTTTTTTTTTTTTTTTTTTTTTTTTTTTTTGCCTGCAACTGGGCAGGAGGGTATGGCATTATGGATTTGACTTACCAGCTCTCGTTAAGCTCTAACTGAACTTCATGTTTCAATGTTATATAAAAATTAATTCCTAAGACAGTTAATTTCCAGTTGCCTACATTTGAAAAGGCACTTTCTTTTGTGTACTTTTGTTCATCTCTGTCATTGTTTCAGGGAGACATTTATCCATTCACTCTCTTTGAATATCTCTCTATTGAGTTTGATCTTCATGTGATGATCTGAAAACCAGGGTGTGGTATATGGTTATGTATGAATATCTAACCTGCCATTAGGCATTTTCTGTGTAAAGTGCAGCTCAGTACATCTATTATTAATCTCAGCCAAAATTCTGCTTTTGTGTGAACGTGATGAAATCTGCAGATAACATTGTTTTCCACAAATCCATATGCATGTGTTTGAAAATGATCAAAAACTGCCTGTGAGGGAAATGCAATTCCTAGAATGCAAACAACCTCCTGGACACTTCATATCAGTCTCCCTGTATCATCTCAACCCAGTGTTTCCATTTCTGAAGGTACTTCTGTCCTCATGAGGCAATTTCTCAAACCCTTTGGCAAGTACTTTGACAACATTCTAAACAAAATAGGATTCATTATTCCTCCAAATGCAAAAAACATGAAAACATTAGGTTCTAGTTAGTAAGCATCATAACTAAGTTAGTAGTCACCCTTGCCAACCTTAAAAAAAAAAATCAAGCTAAAACCAAAGCATGTTTCCTCAGGCTGATAACAACCCCACTAGGGAAGCAAAGGTTTTCTCCTTGCAATTTCAAAGAGGATGTGGTTTTCTTTGCTTCCTATCTGGTCATCATGCAGCCTTGCATAATTGCACTTACCTAAGGCAATAGTATGTACTGGATGCATGAGTAAAATACCCCTGATATTTTTTGTTTGTTTTTCCTGTATTTTTTCCGTCATGGTAAAGACTGCATTAATAGTTTTCTATGCCAGTAAAAGTATGCTTTTTTCCTCCTCTAGTACTTTTGCAAGGCTATTTTGGTTATATCTGTATATTAGGACAAATTGTGCAACTAGTCTCACCAAAAACAAACCTAGGGATGAAACAGTGGAAAGCACCAAGAGTTCAGGAGGCCAGAGGAATGCCTGATTGCTGAGACACATATCCTATCAGAGGAATCAGAAGAATGTGCTGAAAGACTGACCACTCCAGGCTTATAACACAGTTACATGTAGTTCCTTATGAGGAAAAATGGATGATTTAATCCTTTCTTGATTTCAGTGTCTTTTTCTGGCAGTCTGCTGTCTTGGAAAGAGAAACAGAGCTGGAACCCCAAACTAATGATCTGCAATTCCAATTTAGGTACTAAAGAGAACTCTTTGTGCTCTTAGCAATGGCGGAAACACCAAAGACAAGTGCCAGATAGTAGCTCAGCACACAGGTATGGTAGTATTAACTTTTGCAGCAGGGTCCTGGGTAGTTTGTTCATGTACAGGATTGAAGAAACCCATCAGAACGATAATGTATGAAATCTTGGAATTTATCCACTAGGCTAAAGGAGAGGAGAGAGAAATTTATGTTCTGATTTGGGGGGGGGGGCGGAGTGGGAAAGAAAAAGATCTGTGGCTCTAGGGGAAATAGATAATCTTCTCATGGTCCCCATTATTGATTTACTTCAGCATAAATTGAGAGTTAGTATTTCTTTAATGCAAAAATCAGAAATTATTTTCCATCCAGCCTACTACCTGCTTTACTTTCAAAATAATAGGAAAAAGAAAAGGTAATTAAAACTACATATACACATTACCACAGAAGAAGCTTAGAAGAACCAGATCTTAAGAATACTTTTTACAAGTTTTTTCATCTAATTTTTATACTGGTTTACTCTTGCAACATGTAGTGTAATAGGCTGTCCATTGTGATCGGTTACACAGCATCGTCGGTTGTATCATGGGTTATGTCATGCTTGCATTAGCTGCATCATTATGGTTACAGTGTTACCACTTCTTAACTGTTTAAGATCCTTGTTCAGACACTTCTCAGAGGCATTACTAGTAGCAGTAATTTTGGGGACTTCTAGATGACAACAGAATACAGGTTCTCTGTTTTGAAGACAGAACTTGGTTTTCAATGCCGCTTTCGTACCAATAGCCTTGCAACGACTGGCACTACCAAAGCAAGCTACCCATGGCTTGTGTGGAACCCCGAAAGTTCAACTCCTTGGGAGAAAGGGGTGGGTTTGGAAGAGGCGGGGTTCCCCGGGGTGGTCCCCAGGAGCTGTCCGCGGTCCTGAAACAGCCCGGCCTCCGCCCCGAGGCCACGTTGACGTGCTGGTGTGGTAACAACCCTATGGCAGAACGCTTATGTTAGCAGGGAGGTTGGACATCTTCTTCTCATGCTCTGTTTTAATTCTGCTCTTCTTCCTGGTGATTCTCACAGATCGCTTTTGTCCCCCGACACATTTATTGTCGACTGGAGGAAGTCATTATGCAATATGCTTCTTTGTAACACTCCTTGCTTAAAGAATATGCCAGGTACAAGTAGCGAAAACCCCTCTAAGACAGAGACAATAAGCATGTACTTATGTTAGTGCTAAATTTGTTCCTATGACTTCAAGTAAAGAAAGCATGTGTAAACACTTCTCACACTTATTTTATTTTAATAAATAAAAAGCATGAAAATATTTAATTTTATGGAACACCACCACCAACAAAAAACCAACCTAGAGAAAATGTTTCCTGAGTATTTTTTCAATTTATTTTAATTTTTATCCTATCTTCTACTTCTATTTCTGTTCTATATTTCAGTTGATGGCAGAGGACAAATAATCAAGTCTTGTGAATAAAAATCCCTGTCAAGTGTTTCACCATACTCTGATCTAGTCTAAAAGGTGGGCAAATGTGTGTACAAACAGGCATGCTGAGAATATGCAGGAAAATGTAAACATTGGTATAGACAGATTTGCACTCAGTTGCAATTAGGTCATTCCAAAGAGCACCTATATATCCTAAAAAACTCTGTAAAACATTCTAAGTATGAGTAACTTTGCACAAGTGCAAACTAGACTCTCACATTAAAACAAAGATGCACACTCATTGCTTAGTAATTGCTCTTGCTTACCTTTTCCTTAAAATACATTCATATGGCATCACTAATATCACTAGAGTGTGTCTATGATTTTTCAGGATGTATGTGATTTTCAGTGTAGCACTGGCAAAGCAACTGTGTAGACAAATATTTAATGTACTAAGCCTTTCCCCCCACCCTCACAGCTATTCAATTATTGAGTAAGAAGTTTTAAGAGTGTTCCAGAAATGTCCCTCTTGAAAAAGGAAATAAAAGCCTGTGACTGTTGGGATATAAACTTCTGACCACATTTGTGTAGTAACATCCTTCATTAAAAAGACTTTCAATTCAGCTACAGTGACAGATTAATTGTTTTAATAAATATTACTAGTTATGGTTTCTGTGGAAAACATTAGATTCTGCTTTAATCTTTGTTAAAACCTAAACTAGTTTTTTCAGACTTTCAGTTTTCTCCATAACCTGGAGGGTTTTTATAATTTATACTTTTAAATGTCTTAAAAGTGGAATAGCCTCTTGCTATTTAATCTCCTCTGATAGGGAAGAACCATGATTTGTTCTTTAAATACACCCCTGGGTTGCAGGGTGAACCGGTGAAATTAAACTTCAAGAAACTTCACAGGAAACTGCCCTCAGACAAAGGAGCAGAACAGATCTGGCAGATCTTTGAGGACACTTTCCACAAAGCGCAAGAGCTCTCTATCCCCAGCTATAAGAAATCAGGAAAGGAAGGCAAGAGGCCAGCATGGCTGAGTCAAGACCTGATGGGCAAACTAAAGGGCAAGAAGGAAATGCACAGGCAGTGGGAGCAGGAACAGGTATCCTGGGAAGAGTACAGGAACGCTGCCTGGTGGTGTAGGGATGGGGTCGGGAAGGCTGAGGTGTGACTGGAGCTGAACTTGGCAAGGGATGCAAAGAATAAAAAGAAGGGCTTCTACAGGTATGTCAGCCAGAAAAGGAAGGTCAAAGTAAGCGTACCCCCCTTGATGTGCTAGACTGTCAGACTGGTAAGAACAGATGTACTCAACAGAGGTACTCAACAATTTATTTGCCTCAGTCTTCACTGGCAATGTCTCTTCCCACACTGCTCGAGGGGATGGACTGCAAGATGGGGACTGGAGAAGCAAAGTCCCTCCCACTGTAAGAGAAGATCAGGTTCAAGACCACCTGAGGAACCTGAACATACATAAGTCTATAAGTCCTGATGAGACACATCCCAGAGTCCTGAGAGAACTGGCTGATGTAGTTGCCAAACCACTCTCTATGATATTTGAAAAGTCATGGCAGTCACGTGAAGTCCCTGGGGAGTGGAAAAAGGGAAACATTGCAACCATTTTTAAAAAGGGTAGCAAGGAGGACCCTGGGAATTACTGACCTGTCAACCTCACCTCCATGCCTGGGAGGATCATGGAACAGATCCTCCTAGAAGCTATGCTAAGGCATATGGAGGGTAGGCAGGTGATTCAAGACCACCAGCATGGCTTCACTAAGGGCAAGTCTTGACAGACCAAACCAGTGGCCTTCTATGATGGGGTGACTACATCAGTGGACAAGGGAAGAGCTACAGAGGTCTATCTGGACTTCTGTAAGGCCTTTGACACGGTCCTCCACAACGTCCTTCTCTGTAAATTGGAGAGATACAGATTTGATGGATGGACTGCTGGGTGGATGAGGAATTGGTTGGATGGTCGCATCCAGAGGGTAATGGTCAATGGCTCAACGTCCAGATGAAGACTGGTGATGAGTGGTGTCCCTCAGGGGTCCATACTGGGACCAGTACTCTTTAATATCTTCATCAATGACATAGTGGGATTGAGTGCAGCCTCAGCAAGTTTGCAAATGACACCAAGCTGAGTGGTGCGGTTGACCCACCTGAGGGACGGAATGCCATCCAGAGGGACCTCGACAAGCTCGAGAAGTGGGCCCATGCGAACCTTGTGTGGTTCAACAAGGCCAAGTGCAGGGTCCTGCACCTGGGTCAGGGCAACCCCCGGCATCAATACAGGCTCAGGGATGAAGGGATTGGGAGCAGCCCTGCTGAGAAGGACTTGGGGGTACTGATGGATGAAAAGCTGGACATGAGCTGGCAATGTGCACTCGCAGCCCAGAAGGCCAACCCTGTCCTGGGCTGCATCAAAAGCAGCCTGTGAGGACAGGCTGGGAGAGTTGGGGTTGTTCAGCCTGGGGAAGAGAAGAATCCAGGGAGAGCTTATTGTAGCCTTTCAGTAATTAAAAGGGGGCCTACAAGAAAGATGGGGACAGACTTTTTAGAAGGGCCTGTTGTGACAGGACAAGGGGTTTAAACTAATGGTTTTAAACTAAAAGAGGGTAGATTTAGACTAGATGTAAGGAAAACTTTTTTACAATGAGGGTGGTGAAGCACTGGTGCAGGTTGCCCAGAGAGGTGGTAGATGCCCCATCCCTGGAAACATTCCAGGTCAGGTTGGATGGGGCTCTGAGCAACCTGATCTAGTTGAATATGTCCCTGCTCACTGCAGATGACCTTTAAAGATCTCTTTCCAACCCAACCTATTCTATGATTCTATGAAACAGTCTGCCCGTACACACAGAGAGACGTATCCTGCTCTTCTTTAGACTATTTTAAAACAGGAGTAAATCCACAGAAATTAATGTGAGCAGTACTGTAAGCACAGGCAAACACGTCTTGAAGTTCTGAGGGGGTTATAAATGGCTGGCCAAATATAACAACTGTGCTTACTTAAAGCATAAAGCTAATAAGTGGTTTCACAGGGAACTATGAGGAACATCGTTGTTAGGCTGAAGTGTTACCTGTAATCATCTCAAACACATGACAGCAAAACTTCCTCTTGATTTATTTCAACATTTGTGTTTGGATTTTCTGCTAAAATGACAGTTGTGGAAGCTGAATCTTTTATTTAAGCTGAGAACAGGCAAAAAACAAGCAAAACCCATGAGAGTTTCTTAGGTGCTCTTCTACTAAGCTGCAGGCACTTTGAGGAGGGAGCACACAATTCACAGGTTAAACTAACAACCTGCAGCCAGTGATGCTGCTATCATTTATTCACCTGGCTGCTCCTTTCAGCACGTGCTTCCCATCATGGAATAGCACAACAGAGACCCCTTCTCTTTTCCCATTTTATTCTATTGTCTGGATGTGTTGGCCCCCAGGCCAACAGTAAGAGCGCAAAGGAAAAAGGTAGTGGTGACAGGCTGCGACGGAAATGGGAAGAAAGGCTTTACTCTTCCCCTTTCATAAGGAAGAACAGCAACTGTCTGCAGCATGAGATGGGGCAGATGTGGGAGAAAAGTGTTTTTTTCTCCCAAGTGTTTTCCAATCACTTGTGACCTCCCCTCTCTTCACCTCCAGTGTAGCTCTTACTTCCCATAGTACCTTCCTACCCTTCCCTATAGACTAACCATATGCTTTATGTACCAGCAGACTACAGTGAGTCATTTTGTGGTGCTTAGGGACATGGTTTAGTGGTGGAGTTGGCATTCCTAGGTTAACAGTTGGACTTGATGATCTTAAGGATCTTTTCCCATCTAAATGATTCTATGATTCTGTGACTATGATTTTGGTAGCAGGGGTGCTGTGTACACTCCTTGTCCTGGCCTTATCTTTGTGTCTTTTCTCACTGTCATGGCTGTCACCTTACGATCTCAAACACTTGCAACCCCTTCTCCCGGGGGGAGTGGCATCTGGCTGTGCTTGAGGTCTGTTGTCGCCCCCACTACTTCCCCCTCTTGCATCTCAGTATCTGAGGTAGCTGAATAGTTAGAGGTACGTTTGTCCAGTATGACTTGGAAATGTAATTTTAATTCCAGCCACGAGGGGACCGTCATAGTTTATTGTCTCTTTCCTGTACGTTCATCTGATCCATACACCGAGATCTATACAACCATGCTCACTTCCACCCAAATACTGCGTCTCCCTCCTAGCTGAGGATCTGCTCAAATGCCAGCATCCCCTCCTGATATCTCTCATATCCTTGGCAGCTGCATCAACTTTATTCCACTGCTTAAACCCGAAAGCTTCCTTCCTGTGTTTGCCCAGCAGTTTTGGATTCCCCTTTCAGGTCACCAACTTTTCTACAGGCTCTGGGTTGCTCAGGAATAATATCACGGGGTACAAGTGGTATTACTGCTGAGCTGGCAGCTGGGCTGGGGAACAGAAAAAGTGATTTCTGCATGTGCCGATCCACACATTCTGGCCAGAGATCCAGGGAAGTGGACAGCTGAAGCATTGTCGCATCCAGCCACAGTATGATTTTAAAAACTGCTGCCTGAGTTACAGCTATGCTGCTTCTTAGGTAAAAGCAGATTCCTAAATCCTTTTTCATATGGCATTCATTGAGGAGATGTCCAGAGATTATATGAAAAGCCTCCAAGCCTTGCACAGAGGAATTTGGCAAATACTCTACCAAAATTAATCTGAAAAATAAAGAGCTCCCATTTATTGCAGCAATTGCTTTCACATTATATAACCTGGGTTTGCAGTCTCATTCGCCTCTTGCACTTGGATAATTTGATTTGGTTATGTTTGCCTGACAAAAAGAGGATGGGACTGTAACATGCGCTAACCTGCTCACTTAATCTAGCGAGCAGCAAAGACAGCAACCAGAACACCCAGCCAGGGTCCGCAGCCCATTTGATGTTAGTGACTGGACGACGAAGTTGTCTACCCTCACTGCCACTGCCACTCTGCCAGCTACACCGAGCTTGCCAGCTGGCCCAGCCCAGAACCTGCTCTGCTCCCACCTTCTCTCTGCAGAGAAGCAACATCTCTCAGCAGAGTTGCTCCCGACTGTCACCACTCCTGACGGGAAGTCAGCCCATCCGTTGCTTTCCTTTTTTCCTTTCCAGTGGAGCTGTGATCTTCATTTCAGTCACTGGGGGAATTCCTCTCTTCTCTGAGAAGTCTCATGCGGGCCATGAAGTATTTTGTATGTGCTAAGTTAAACCCAAGGCTCCCCTCTAGAGAATATTTAGACCGTTGTCTATGTGAAAACTTTCAAATCTGTTAGAAGTGCCCATAGCCTCCTCTTTGCCTTTATATTGTAAAGGCTCAGACACCCTATGGGAATGCAAACTGAAAGGAAGTACAAATAAGCAATGTGTTAATGATAACAACGTTTAGAAAGGGATTTCATGGGAACGAAATAAACTTTTTTTTTTTTCAATATAAAAAAAGGCAGAAAGTTCTTTTTGTAGCAGGAGTGTGTGAAATGTGAAACCGAGGCAGTGAGAAGCAATACCGATACGAACTAGAATGACTGTGATAAACAAAACTTTTTACCCCTGCGGGTGGGAACATGATCTGGTGTTTACAGTAGCAGAGAGCAAATCCGAAGCGCACATTTCTGCCCCTGAGTTTATGTCTGCAGTCAACTCATTTACTGTCTGTACATCAATTTACCCATCTGTAAAATAGGGACACATATATCTGTGTCTTATCTGATCTAGCTCTTGCCAAGCGTCATTAATGGATGCTGACAGCCCTTTGCTGTCAGGAATGCAGGATTTCACAAGTGGAAAGTACAAGTCATTACCACTTTGCCAGGACGCCAGCACCACTCCTTTTGTTAAACCAGTTGTACACTTACAAGCAAACGTGGTGATACCCGACTGACTGAGGAATCTCTTTCTTCTGGTAGTGTTGAAAGACTTCAAGTTAAATCTTACACAAACTTCAGAGATCAGTAGCTCTCTAAAGTTGACATGCTATAAAAGCAGTCAACTAGACCTATCTAATCTTATCCAACCAACCACCACTAATTGATATTATTAAAGTGACATTTTTCTATTTTTATACACGTATTTATTTAAATTAAATGTATTGCATATATTTTGTTTCTATCTTCATTAGTTGGAAATAAAACCTTTAAAATGATATTTTATAACTGAACAATTAATTAATCTTAGCCCTATGTGGAGTGAGTTGGTGGTCTCAGAACCGTTGCTAAGGTTAAGGTTTCCTAAATAAGGAAACTTTTAAATAAGGTTTCCTAATCATAGACCACACATAATCCTGTAATTGCAGAATCAGCAAACAGAGCAACGGCTAAAAGAGGCTGGAAACTGAACTGTCCTTCCACGTGCCGCAGGGCTCTCCGAAGAGTTCCTCTTTGGCCTGTGAAAGCTCGCACTTAGCCTCTCTCCTGTGAAGAAACTCTTTTTTCTATCTTGCTTATTGACAGACAGAAGCTGTCACAGATGCATTAATTAGTTAAGTGGGTCCAACCGGTGCATGTGGAATCTTGGATACCCATTTAAAACCAGCCTCTGCATTCTCTGCTGTTATCCATAAATGTATTACTGAGTCTTCTTATAAAGCCATCAATTATAAAATCATGCTTTTGATTAAACTGTTCTGACTTCAGGTATGTATTAGGCCTAATCAGTCTTCCTGTTTTGAGACTGCCTTTCTGCACTATAAAATTTGAAACTAATTACAAAGTTATTAATAAAAGTGGTGACTCTGTATCTTCTTTCAGGAAGAACTTAAACAGGTTACGGTCTACCATGAAGGAATACCTTCCTACAGGCACTTTGGTTTTCTCTCTCTCTGTTGGTGAAAAGTTGTGCCGCCAACCATTTCCTTCTGCACTTTACTGCCGGTGTTTTTACATAATTTGGCGGTAGCTGTCACCCCTGCCTCACCCACCACATATACCTTGGCAGCTCCTTGGGAGAACTCCCACAACTGCTTCGACACAAAGAACTAAATCCACCACAAGACTTGGCAATTTAAGCTGGAAATTCAGATTGCCCAAATCCCTGGCTAGGCATCACCTAATTCTAGAAAAGCATCTGAAAACACATGAATTTTTATTTACCAAGCTCCCCAGCTGCCTTCCTGTCTGCTCCTGGGCATCTGCAAGCTATGGGCTTTGTGAGCGGCACGGCAGCCGCCTCAGGAGAAAGCATGTCCTGTGGTCCCTGTTGAAATAGACTTTCTCGAAGACTACCTGCAAGACTGGGCTGTAAAATAGTCGACTGCAACCGAATAATCCAAATGACTCAAGACAGCTTAACAAATTATTGATAGTATCACAGGACCAAGGAGTCCCAGCCACGGCCTGGGCTACGTTGCGTTATGTGTTGAGAGAGCACAGCCCCTTTTGCAAGGAGCTCCCAGCCCAAGTACCAAGCAAGAGACAACAGATGGTGAGAGACAGATGGGAGAGCACAAGGAAACAATGAGATAAATGAGCAAAAACTAAGTTGAAGTCTTCAGCATTTGGCTCCAAAATTATTAATTTTACTAATCATCTCAGCTGATGTAACCCTACGGTGGGACGCCTTTCCTGTTCCAAAGGTCTTAATAGTGACAATTACAACACATGCTGCAGCCCAGCACGGGTTACGTTTTAGGTGCAGAGTGGGAGTTAAGCGGGGAAGAAGTACCGAGGTGGGGGGTGTTATCTGCTGAAATTAATTCAGTAAAGGGGGTTGGGGTATCTCGGCAACCTGGGGCTTAAGGCAACCTGATTAAGCACAGCTCAGTTGGTAAAGCGCTGACTGACGGAAATGTCAGGCTTTACAGAGGACGGCTCTGTCCTGCAGCAGAGACGTGAAACCTGACCAGGGCGGTCGGTGGGAACCTCCTGTGCTCCAGAGGCACCCCGCGCGGCCCACGCAGCAGAAGCGGCCGCACCGCCCAGTCCGGGGGGCTGACTCACTAAATGGGTCACTCACGCACAACGACCCGGTCCCCGCGGGTTAGTGACAACTCAGTGTGTGTGTCCCCCCGCCCCCGCAGGGAGCGCTGAGCCGTCCCCAGGGATGCCGAGGTCCCGCGATGGCAGCCCTGGCAGCGGGACCGGG
>NW_010559656.1:0-2213 GCF_000687285.1 Phaethon lepturus
CCCTGCACTTGGCCTTATTAAATCTCATTGAACTGAATTCGGCCCATCGATCCAGCCTGTCCAGATCCCTCTGCAGATCCTTCCTCCCCTCCAGCAGACCAACACTCCCGCCCAACTCTGCGTCATCTGCAAACTTACTGAGGGAGCACTCGACCCCCTCATCTAGATCATCAATAAAGCCATTAAACAAGACTGGCCCCGGTACTGAGCCCTAAGGAACACCACTTGTGACCGGCCACCAGCTGGATTTAACGCCATTCACCACAACTCTCTGGGCTCGGCCATTGAGAATACACCTGTCTAAGCCACAAGCTGTCGATGTCTCCAGGAAAATGCTGTGGGAGACGCTGTCAAAGGGTTTACTAAAGTCCAGGTAGACAACATCCACAGCCTTTCCCTCATCCACTAAGCGGGTCACCTGGTCATAGGAGGAGATCAGGTTGGTCAAGCAGGACCTGCCTTTCATGAATCCACGTGGGCTGCACCTGATCCCTTGGTTGTCCTGTACATGCCCTGTGAGCACCCTCAAGATGAACCTCTCTATAATCTTCCCTGGTACTGAGGTCAGGCTGAGAGGCCTGTAGTTCCCTGGAAACTACGGAAAATTTGTATCCATGCACCAAAATATGATGCATATTTTATTTTATTTTATTCTATTCTATTCTATTTTAAATGTGTATATAACTTCACAGGAATGTTCAAGAAAATAAAGTGCTGTGATCAGGCGTAATGCAGCAATGCAAGTTTAAAGACAAGGAAGGGAAAAACACTACAAGTCCTTTACTCCAGGCTCACACATGCAGGCAGCAACCCTCTGACACTCTGGACCCCTGTACACTTGACCATATCTGTTGGGAAAGCAGCACCTGGCACAACCAAACAGGTTTCTACAGAGCACACAGTCCTTTATAAACTCTCTCTTTATCCATCCATTGTGAGGCTCCTCAATATCTTCTTCTGAAGACAAACAGCTGAAGTACTACTCTGCATGGAACAAATAAAGAATATTCATTCTTTTTATAGCTAATAGCTATTTTTTATGAATGAATCCTGCAGGAGGTGTGCTATTTCTTAAAATCTCTAATCACTGCAAGGTAATGCTGTTAAAAAATGGTTATAGACTTGATGCTGCTTAAACATTTAGAGCAAGTCAGTAGGAAGGACTGCAAAATGCAAAACAAAATTTCAAAGTGTGAGTAAAAGCATTTCTCAGAGCGCCTAAAGGAGTTAGGAACCAAACTTCCGAAAGATAATTGGATAATATCTTCCAAAAAAGATAATTTTTAAATTGCTATTCCCTAAGATAGTAACCATCACAGAGGACTACCTGCACAAGGCATTTGTCCCAAACTTGAAAATCAAAAGTATTCTGAAAAAAATTGCTCATTGGTGAACTGTATACTTTTCCTAACATGCCAGTCCTCAATACTATAAAGCTGTTTCTTCAATTTATGGTAAAATGTTTAGAAAGTAAGTTTGCCTTATAACACATGTTTTAAATAATATTTTCAATACATAGTTTGTATAAAGTTCTTTCATGTTCTTTTACCAGGAAGGAGCCTCAGAAGTGCTTTATGCAACTGTGACCATTTCACTCCCTTTAAAAACTATATAATAATGTAAATAAAAATCTCACTGTTCACATATTAAGAAAAATAATTACTGAGCTGCTTCCTGATAAATTAGAGAGAAGCAACTCTGAGACCAAGATTTTTTTGTTCTAATTCTGATTTAAGCTTTCCTACAACGAAGTGGGTTACCTCTGCAATACCTTTCAGTCTTTTTGTTTCTGAAGATATGTCTATTACGTTTCTTTGTCCAGGAAAATAAGAGAATGTGTTGTTAAGCTCTGTGCACGTAACAAAAGTGAAGTATCCCCCTGCCTTAAGTTTAAGAATTTCATAGAAAAATCATCATCAATTTGTGCAAATAGCACACACGTTTTTCACATAGAGTATTTCTTATCTGTGGCATACCTCAAGTGCTACGAGTACAGAAATGAATGAAATGTAAAAATACAGTCTCAGTGCAATATAGGTCTTAATTATTACTCACTTTCAGCCAATAGTACAGGCACTTCCAGCTAATAAATGATACCATACCAGGAGGTAGACTGAGGTAGTTCTGCAATTTTCTAGTTCTGTCAGTTAAAAACAAAAATAGCGGTTATACGCATTTATTATGCCACATAAGAGTTTTAACGAAGCAGGAAT
>NW_010559656.1:2244-63334 GCF_000687285.1 Phaethon lepturus
AATGAAGTGCAAGAATTGTTTATTCCATTACAATTTCAGAATTCTGGAAAGGAAAGCAGGTTTTAAAGACTGTATTTTTGTAGTATCTACTTTCCCCTATTTCCATACCCTTCTAGTCTGTGAAATACAAAAGAAAAAAAAAAAATCCAATTTCCATGTTGCTCAGTGCTACAGATGCTGCTGCTATGGAAACTACCCTTCATGTGCCAGAAATAAAGACATACTGTTGATGTACAGTTACTGCAGTGCAAAGCAGCATTACTTTTTAATTTTTCCATTAAAAGTCTAATATAAATGCCTAAAACATTCTTCAATGCATTATGCATTCTTCTACTTCTAGTGAACTCTATAACACTTTTGACTACCAAATGTTGTAAGAGACTTCCATGGAGCTGTCAGCTTATTGTCTGAGGCATACAAAAGAACATTGTGTAGCGGAAGTTGGAAAACATAGGATGCTATAATAACCTGTTTGTTTAGAAAACTGAAATGATGACATTTATCTAATAACAGCTCTACCTAGAATCTATGTATGCTTGAAAACTAATGTAGCCAATATTCAGTGTCAGCGTGTGTTTTGATCATAAACAACATCTTGGCCCAGTGTGAAGCTCAGGGGTAGAAAGAAAGTGACCCTTCCTCCACCAAAATTACGTCTATAACCAGTTTACATTTTGTGCCTGCTGGCACTCTGGACTCCCTTTCTCCTTTTCTTTAAAAGTTACTGTTAATCTCGCTCCTGTAGCTGTCAATCAATTTTGGTTTGGTCTCTAATTCATACTACGATAAAACTACAAGATGATTCCTTGAATCTTATTAAGCGGGCCCTCATCTATTGGCTATGCAGATTCAACTGAGAAATATTTACGTTATTAGTACTGCTTATTACTAGCACGAATTTAACTGTTCAGAGCTGAAGCAAGACTTTTGTTCTGTTTCCGTGCAGCATCTTCCTAAACCATTGACTGCAACCTAATGTTGCCTCTTCTAGACATTAATTCAGTAAAAATAACAATAAAAGAAAAATATCAGTCAGTTTCACTTTTCAGGAACTGTTAAAACGTTGAAGAAATAAAAATGTAATAGAGGGACAAGTGATAAAAAAAGAACTGCTATAATGACATCAGCCACAGGTATTTGTGCTGCATGTTTTTCCATCTTCATGAAGAAAAAGAAATTTCTTCACTGTTTTCAGACAGAGTTTGAAGGAAACTGAGATAAATATTTGAATTAAAATAATTCATATTTTAATATAAATTCCAAATTTCCTAAATAGCTAGTGCTTCTAGAGAGGTCCAGAGTCAGACTTTTGCATTGTGTTTTTATAAACACTCACATTACAGTTCCATTGGTGAAGGTCTGTGTGCTCCCCACCTCTGAACAGTAAAAACAAAGGATGAATATCCAAAAATGACAGGGCTGCACCTGCAGAATTTGTTTATACACATTCAAATACACATACGTGCACACTTAGTTATGGAATGCCCTATCTGACCAGCTAATTACATGCACCAGCATTTTGCTTAGTGATGGGTGCGCATAATGTCTAGGACATGAGTTGATGCTTTTCTTTATCAGGGCCTATCTTGCATTGATCAAGGCACAGATCATTAAGTGCTAACAGCTGAGGTGGCACTGAGTCTATTTTCTTCTTTTCCTGCTGACGTCATAAGCTATACAAAGAGCCTAGAACATCCATGGATCGACAATCACTAATCCTTGATTCCTCAAGGAAGGACAAAATGGGATTCATTCTTCACTGTGAAGCAGACAAAAAACCTAAGCCTTCATAACCTCCATACAAAATTACCTAGCTTGGAAGAAGTCTTGTGTTCAAGTCAACCTAAGTAGAAATGCGGGCGTGTAAGATTGTGCTGCAATATAAATGCCTGCATGCCAAAGGTGACTGCACAACACGTGGCTTTTGGTATGGATATTTTAGTGTTTAGTTATCAACAAAACTAAGATAGAAATACCCTTTTCATACTACTATATCTCAATGAAAACTTGGCTCCTCTCAGTGGTTGTAGACATAACATGGGCCTGGACATCCGGTGGTAGTAGAGATACCACAGTATAACATGGGAATATTCTTGCACAAAAGGCAGAAAATTTGCACTGGGGTGAGGTCACATGGGAACAGCCTATAAGAAGCATCAACATTCCCCTGGTTCTTGTCATCTCAAGAAAGCATGTCAGTGGGGCTACTGGCTCCTAAGCATCAAAGTTCCACAATGTCCAGACATCCGATTCTCTAACTTGACTCACAAAAATGACACCATAATGAAAACTTCAGCTACGTGACTAGCTGAGGAAGAATTTTAACACTGGAATAAAGGCAGTAAGAAAGGACAAGGACACTGGCCTCACTGGAATTTCTACTATTACTAGCCGCAGTCACATACTGGACTTGGAGATAGGACATCAGAGAGCAGGTGTACATAGCATGAAGCCAAATGAGCTGGGAAGGACAGAAAGAGTTTAAGAGTTCACAGAGCAAAGCTGGAAGGCAGCAGAGCTTCACTTACCTTTATGTGACTGGGGTTAATCTTTCCTGTGTCTGGTCTTTTGCTGCCCAGGGTGGGACAGCAGTCTTAGTCTCTTAGTCCTTATCCTTCTCCCACAGCCATGTCCAAGCGTTGAAGGGTTAAACACAAACATGAACCTCCTTTTCCACTCTTCACCCACCTCACTGGACAGCATACGTGTGCCAACCTTTTCTAAACTTACAACCATCATGCAATATGTGGAAGCTTTCAGAAATTATGGTCCATCATCCTACAGAATTTATCAGGAAACAGAAGTAATAAGAATCTTGCAAGAACCGTGCCAAGGAGGATACATTTCCTCTACATTGGGGTGAAAAAATTACGTGTCATGTTTACATCCTGTTTGCTCAGTCTCAAGCAGCAACCCGAAAGGATGAAAGTATCCAAACCACAATTTAACCCGTGTTAAGTAGAGAGCAAAACTTCATTAATACTTGGAGCACTTTAAATCAATATTTAGACATTTAATTATTTTGTTCATTTTACTTGAATATATTAGTAAAGCCTGATAGAACTATTAGGACTCCCTGTGATTAACATACTTGAATCAGCAAAAGGTGGTAATTAAATAAAAATCTACTTGTTTTTCTGGTCTATCATAAAATTTGCATAATTTAGCAATTATTTTATCATTTTGAATATATATTAAAAGTGGGTTTCTGCTTTTTAATTGTAAGCTATATTCTACATATTTTACTTCTAGCTGCCTTATGAACATATTTTGAGTCACATATAAAAATATTTTTGGCTGGCTCAAATTTGCAAAATTTTAATCTCTTCTGTCACCAAAAGGTGCTTATGTATCAAAGATCATTAAGTGTGATTTGCTCATTAAGAGCATATTTACAGATTATATCATAAATTAGATCTTTTGCAGGGACAATTATTTTTCTAGTAACTCAAAAAATATGTAGCTAACACCACACTCCATCAGATAATGAGACTTCCCTCTGTACATAATTTTAGTGCTTTTTACGAAGACTAAAGCCATAGCAGAGATTATGATATAGGTTATGAAGTAGATCTAAACAAATGGATATCCCTGGAAGTTCACTTCAGAGGATTTTGGATCAGAACAATGTATCTTTAGTTTGAACTTTAATATTAGATGTTGAGTGCATGGTCAGAACAGTGTCCATCACAATCCCACTATATTTCCTGTCTTTATTCTCTTCCTGTAAAAATTTATTTCAGTCACATAGTGTACTGAATCGGGTAGCATAGTGAACAAAATGCATCTTTTGTCTAATCACAGAGCCTTTCTTAAATTTTCTACTCTGTTCACTAAGGTTGCTACAGTTTATCATAATCTTTAGTTTAATCTGTGGTTTATAAAGTGAAAAAATAATTAGGTAAGAAGTTGCATGTAGACTAGAAGGAGCATTAAGTATTTCTAAAGGCATTTCTAAGTGTGTTACTTTTACTGTGGCTCAGAAAATCGATGCCTAAACGACAGTCACATTTGAAATGAGCCTTATGGCCAAAAGCAAAAGAGTTTGTTGGTCTCATGCTTGCTACAGAACCACGTATGTCCATATTGGCGAGATTTCTCACACAAATGGACCAATTCAAACCCTAAATGGTCACAGCATTAAAAACATAATGATGAAATAGGAAAACTAACCTACATGACCCATACAGAAGTCAGAGGGAAAGGGCAATGAGTTGCATGGTGTACACACAGCATTGCGTCTGTAAGGTCAGGCAGAGATCCGAATTTCTTTTGAATGGAACAAACCCCAAAAGTCACGGTCCAGGAGCACACCTAACATGCTCCAGGTGCTAAGGGGTATTCAAAGTAAAGCACTTTGCAAGACATAAAGCATACATTGTGTCCTACGCAGCAAATGCTTTGTGCTGAAAATGCACTCCTACTGCACTGCACTACTTGCTAATAGGAGGTGTAACTACAAAAAATCATGTATAAAAGTGTACTGTATGCGACACTATAGGAATATGTTATGCTGAGTTACCCATAACTGTCCTAGCATACACAGAATAATAAATCCAGTATGTTTTGTTGGAGCTGTGGTTGCAAATGTACTCTTAAATTGCCTGGAGGAATAACAAAGAATTACAGGAAGTTATACAAAGGGTTCCAACCATGTAAACACCTTTTCTTTAAGCTTCCAAGGTCCATACTGAGCTTACAGCACAGGGGAAAATAAGCCATACTGTATAAAAAATACTACAAAGAAGAGAGGAGGGAAAAAAGTACAATCACTCCAGGACCTCCCACAAATTTACTAATGGCTTTTGAGAAATAAATGAGTATGTTAGGAACTACTGATTCACTGTGGTGGGAGACAGGAGAAAGGAAACCTGGCGTTTTCAGTCCAAATCTTTGTAATAATGATTATTGTTTGAACAGTGATGGCTTCCAGTAGTTGATATACCAGACCGCCACAGAGAGAAAGTCCTCTGGGAAATTCCAGAGTTGATGACCCAATGGCACAGGCTTTTTTACTATGTTACTGAACTAGCACACTTCTATGGGCAGGGCTGTGTGGTCTAACACCTAACATTTGCAGAGAAATCTTGTCATCTTGGGCTGTTCCCTGTTTTGGAAGTTCTGTTCCTCAGGATTAAATTTTGCCTCCATGAAAAAAAGATGTAAAATTGGACTTCGTTGCCTGCAAGGCTATGAAAGCTATATGCATCTGACTTGGGCATCGATAAATAACCTCAACTGTTGGAAAGATTATTATCATAGTGCCACAGCTATGTTTAGTGTCTATATCTGTGTTTTTGACAATAGGTTGATACCTTTGCAACTAGGTAAGAAAAGGTGACAATGTATGCATAAGACTATACTATCAACCTGAAAATAAACATCAGTCTTATCAATGGAGTTAAATATTTATGAGATAAGTAAAGTTAAAAAATGTAATGTTAGAATTACTAATATAAAAATGTGAAACCTTAATCTGGTCAGACTAAAACATACTAATGCAATTCTTAGAAAGAGAAACTTTCCAAAGGGTATAGAAGATGAACTTGGGAAAAATATCTATAATGCCCACAGAATAGTAAATGTATGATTAGATTTCAATTAAGTATCTCCTGCTAAATTCAGTAGGATCATACAAATATAGTCTGAACTCTAAGAAACCTCACCCAAAGTAGACAGAGGTGTCCTTGGTTTCTTCAGGACACTGTCACAAAGCCTGGATAAGCTGGAAACAACTCAGCTTCAGAAATGTTCCAGAGAGATCCATAGTAAACTTTTTCAAGGAATAATGCCACATTAAGTTGTCTTTAATGTAAGAATTGTTTCAGGAGGTCAGGGAAGTTCAGCAATTCGAAACATAAATGAATTTCCTCTGAAATGAACATCCCAGCAAAAAACACTTAAAAAATACTGTGTTTTAAGGAAAGCTGTTATAAGTTGATCTTTGTGAATTTGGTATGTTATTTGTCTAAAATAAATAAATTTTTGCATATGCGTCATGATCTTAATTGTTCAAGTACTGATGTATACTTTCAGATGCAGCTGCTTATAAATAAATACTTTTACCACTCTGTTAAACTAGGAAACTGAGGCAGAAATAGGTCGTGGATTCTCCACTAAGTATGCCTGAAGTCCTGCTAAATGTGATAACATGAGAATTTAACAGTTGATTTCTGGTTGCCAAAAGTTTAAAAAAAGGAAGAAAAAACCCACAAAAATTCTGAAGCATATTCTGTACGTAGAGAAAAATATAATCCTGAAGATGATCAATTGATGCTACAGATGAGAAAGCATCTAAAGCTCAAGAGGACCGTGGTGGTGAAGCTACAGTTCATTTAAAAAATAAATAAATAATGAGCCTTCATTAGCTTACACTGAAGTGGAGAAACTTAAAAGTCTTGTCTAAGTTAAAAGCTGTAACAAAGAAAGCAAAGGAAGCAAAGAGACAAAGGAGCAAGGGAAATGGAAAAATGCCTTGTGAAATTAAGCAGTGGGTTTTTTTCCTCTTCCCTATGTCTTTGACAACGGATGAAGTCAATGAAAATGATAGACTGATGCTTAAGAAACATAACTTGATTATTCTAGCAGCAGTGAAAGGGAAATGCTGCAAATAATTCATCAGAATACCAGAGAATCAAAAAGGAAAAAAAAAAGAAAAAAGGAAAAAAAGCCCATGACAATATACTGTATATTCTGGCATGATAAGTTACTTCACACAGCAGATAAGTTATCCAAGCTGTGTGATACATCTCATTAAAGGAGCAACCACCAAAAGTAACTTCTGATTTGCTATGTGCTGCTCAATCTATCAAAACCCAGTCTCTTCATATTTGTAATATTGGCACTAAGAAAAGTGTTGAAATATGTCACCTTATTTTGAAATACCTTATAGAAAATTAATATATTCTACATTACAAAGTACTTTGTTTACTCAACGACAGTATGTTAACTACCCTCAGTGTAAAACGCTGCAGTAAACAGGGTTACTTTCCATTGATTTTTAGCGCACTGTGTGATGGGTGTATGCTAGTCCAATGCTTCTTGTCTGACATGATAGATAAATTTACAAAAAACTTTGATGCCTGATTAATTTGATAGATTAGAAGGTAAAGTACAACTGAGGAATAAGACGCAATGGTACAACTTTACTAGGGCTTAAGAAATGAGAGAAGGAGAGATGTGCAAATAGATTGATTATAGTAGCTACTATTTCATGCAGTCCTACGTTTTATTTCTATTTTGATATTTGAAAAATGAAAGGAAAGAAAAACATTTTGTTTACTTGATCGGTAATGTTTGTTTCTTGGAAACAGAAGAAGATATGTCAAGTGACTGCTACTGAGCACTCCTATATGGCCTTGACAAACTTTGATACAAAGTTTGCACAAAAAAGTTCACTGGAAAAGTCATTGCCATTCTGAATTTCTCAGAACTGTATCAATCCATAAAACTTATATTACTAAGATAAGAATCAAAAAATGAAAAGTCATAGCCTTATGAGCTTATAAACAGCATGAAATGTAAAGCAGCACATTAACAGAAGTCTCAGTGAAGTGTCCAAGTCTTACAGCTACAGCCTTTTCTTTTTAATAATAAAAAAAAACATCATTACCTCAGTTAAAAGTTGTATTTATGCTGCCATCACTGATGCGACTGCTTCTTGGGTAAACATAGCTGTGAGCTTATTTGGGTGACTGATAAAAAAGTAGCTAACAGCCCCAGAAATCATGAAGCTGAATGATTATCCAGGTGGTAAAGCTGTGGTAGGTGCTACCATGGTTTCATGGTGTTTGCTGTCTGAACCAGCTAGCCCATGTTTGAAGCTAGCCCTACATGACCTAGACCAGAGGTTCAGGATTATGATTTAACTTGTTTCATTATAAAATTGTTGCCTCCAGTCTTACAGTCTCAAAATGAGCCCTGCCACTCATCGAGGTTATACTGTCTAGAAAGGAGCAAGCTACACATAAGATGTAATTTTGGAAGAAATTTTTAATAACCTCTCAGCTGTTAATTGCTGTTTCCCAGAAGAAACCAGAGACAAGATTGTGTGTGTATGAATGTTCCTCCTCCCCTCCATTCCCCTGAAAGAAGCTGACACACGTCCCAGCTGGTTAGTTTCCAGTGCCAAGAACATCAAAGAGGAAATGCACTTGCACAAACAGCTTAGATGACACCAGACAGCTGGGGTTTGCCTCTTCCTTTTCCTTCCGTTTCTGGTAGCTGTGCTTACCTCCAAGGAACAGAAGTCAGGAGAAGAACTACAGAAGACTTCTGTTTCATTCTGTCTGTTAGCATGAATACACATCTCTCAGGTTCCTCAAAGGCAACGTCTTACAGTACGCAGGTTAGATAGGTATCTTTGACCTACTTTTTGTGCCTAACACATAGCCTGTTGACTTGGCATACTAAAATAAGGCTTAACCCATAATGTAAATACATTCTGTGATTACATAGCCTGAAGGATGCTTTTGACTGGAACACAAATATTTTTAAAAGTTACTGTGCAGTAGGAAACTTTATGCTAGATTTAGATTGTAATTTAAATTGCATTTGGAAAATAAAGCCTCCCAACAAAACCCCCACCCTTCCCCTCTAACCATGTCCCTCATGATAAAAATGAGGGACCTGTCCCCTTTAAAAATATGCTTGGACTCCCATAATTACTACCATGTTTCCTCCTCCTGTCCAACTTTGCTTTCATCAAATGACCAGTTCACACTACCTAAAAGTTCCTCTCCCCCAATTCTAGCCCATGTTTTAGCTTGTTTCATCTAGTTTAACCTCTCCTTATCAATGTCTCTGATGACCTCTCCATAGTTAAAATTCATCCCAGCTCAGACCTCCTCTAGTATTCTATGCCTTACTTTGAACAACAAAAATACAAAAGTCAATGTCATACAGACATCACACATGCCGAACAAGTAGCTTTTAACCACAGTTCTGCGTCAGGCTTATTAGTGCTTTCATGCAACATTTTAGCCATTGTGAAAAGCTCAGCATATCCAAGAGGGCTCTTAATCCTCCCCAAAAACTCTTTGCAATATGTCCTCTATGGATCACTAGGACATCCTCCCTATCACTCCAGCTAACAGCCACGACAGATCTCCAGTATCATCTTCTTGTAGGTCCACCTGTATAAGAAATGGCTAAATATTTCACATTCTTCTTCTATGGCAGCATGAAGAAAGTAACCTCTAACCCATACACACCGGTAAACTGATCCTGCTTATTGGTCTTGACTGCTAGGATACAACTTCCACATGGTTTGACTGCTACACTTGTTGTGTAGTCTTAAATAAAAAACTTGCCCTCCTGCATCAGTTCAAGAAGTGGCTACAAATGTTATGCTAGTATACATATGCTTAAATTAGACCGTCTTCATCATCTTCCATCTCGCTACCAATTTGCTCTTCTCTACTATGTCAAAGAGGAGCTATTTATTTTCATACTCACAAAGACTTACACCCTTGCCATCTCTGGTTGAGTACAGGGCTGACTATTCTGTTGCTTTCTCCCATCACTTAAATCTTCAAAGCATCTTTATCCTTTTCTGGATTAGAGCAGCAGCAACACTTTAAACCGTGACAGTCATTTCTAGAGTGCTCATCTGAAATGCAGGCAGATATCCCAGAGAACATACTCGCAAAATGATTAGCTCTGGAAGATTTGAGCAGCAAAAATGTCTGGTATATGATTAGAAACTCTTTACATTACCGAGGCAGCCAAAATTTTGGGATCAAACAACGTCATACAGATAGAAAAAAAGAAGGGATCTTAGTTCTGAAACTTGAAAAACATTGATAAGCAAAGGAAAACATTTCAAAGTTACCAACATTACAAGCAGTTTCAGAAGCATCAGATGCTGGTAAAGTTGAAAAAGTACAAGAATGAAGAAAGAAGAAATTCATGAAAGCCAAAGGACAGAGATGAAGAGCAAGAGATAACCGAGACAATGAAGGCAATAACGTGCTAAAGTATGAAAGGACATTCATAATCTGGGTCAAAACAGTGTGACATACTGGAAAGGAGAATCCAGACTAAAAAATACCAGCCAGAACACTGTCAAATGGGAAACCAGTTCTTCAGGAAAATATGGCATGTTTTATAAAAATGGGAATAGCAGGCAGACTGCCAGTCAGAGCACATGAGGAGGAGCCAAAGAGAGATTATATGAAGGAGACTGGGAAGAAGAAAATTAGAAAGTAATTCATAGGGTTAGGAATGGGCCATCCATTAATGTAATCTTTTAAGAATATACAAATAAGCATTCTTTCCATCCTTTTCAGGTCCCACCATTTCCCTGCATATAGAAAATAAATATCCTGGAGCCAAGCAGGTATGAATCCTGCGTTGCTCTGTATCAGACAGTCCAACGTTCCCGCAGAGAACCTCGATCCATCATACGCAAAGGTTCTTGCCAGAATTCATCTGAAATGGATACATTTTCCCAGAGACAAGAGATGTCACTTCAGAGAGGGATATCACTAAGTTGCACTGCCAATTGCCTGAAAACTCAAGTGGGCCTTTCCTTTTACAACTGGTTTGCCAGTTGAGATTCTAAGAGCTTTACTACTAAACTGCTTGATTATTACTTGGCAGTAACTTGAACTACACACAGCATGCTAAGTATTCTTACATTAACTGTGTTTCGGTAAGTTTTTATAAAATGCCCTGTTCTGCTCAGTAATGTTAATCATATGCTCTGTGCTTCATAACTGTCTTCGTTTTCTTAAACATAACAGCAACTTAGTTGCACTTTCCTGATAAACTGATGTGTAATGAAAAGAAATCTGTATAAGGAAGTAAAGCAACACACTGTACAAGCACACCAAGAATATCCCACTTCTTACAGTACATTCAATGCACAATATATAACACAGCTTTTTTTTAAAAGGAAAAAAAAAAGAGACAATGTCTTTAAAACGCATCCTCTACTATAGAATAAGGTATTCTTTACAGATCTTCATTAGAAAATAAGGAAGAATAATGGATGCCATTGCATCATTAAAAAAAAGAGGGGGGAAGGTGAGAATTATATTGCCATTAACATATGTAGCAGAACTACCCATTGCTTCCAGTGACGAAAGGGTTGAGTTTAAATGGCAAATGACAACATTATCAGCTTTAGCTGGATTTATAAGCCAGAAGGCTGGAGTGAATGACTGCAATGCTACAAAGAATGTAACACTTGGCTTTGCAATAAGCTATGTATTTCATTGAATTACATTTGCTTATTTAGACTTGGATATATGCAAAAAATTAAGCAGAATAGTTAAGTCAGTATATTTGTTGTGTATTATAGCCATCGGTAACAATCAAGACCATCAGCTTAAAAACCGGTTTGTAACCCAAAGTTATTTAGCTAGTTTTCAATTCCACGCTATTAGGAAAAAAGACGAAGACATTTGTCTACAACTGAAATCCTTTTTTCCAGGAACCCCACGGGACCAAGATCGTGCATTGTTGCTTAGAACGTGGCTTTTAAAATTCACCAAGACTGCTGTATATTATGATTGGCTTAGGCATTTGAACTAGCACACAATGAATACAGTTGTAATTTTTGCAGTCACAGGGCAATGAATGTTCCATGTTATTTTGCTTGTTGCCTATATGTAGAGAGCAATTTACGTGGAGAACATTACTGTATCTGTCATGTTCCATCTAAAAGCACTGATGCAGAACTGCTTGGAGACAGCAGCACTGTAGTATTGATGCTCATGGCAGAAGAGATTTAGATACCATGAAAAGCTAATGGTATTAACTAAAGAATTCTTCAATTCACATCAGCAGAAAGGGAACATTTAAAGGAGGATTAGTTTAAAAATAAATGACAAAAATTCAACACACTGAAATTGTGCAAAGTGCATATTGTAGCAATTATGGAGACTTTTTGATACAGTACTGAAGAGCCAAATTATGGCTGTGCTGTATATTATTGTTCAGTATAGACAACTGCCTTTACATGGGATGACTTCTTACTTTAAGGACTGCTATAAAATTATCTTTGTGCTTTAAACAAACATACTGCAACTGTGCACAGGCATATGCACCTGGAAACACTCCGTTTCTTTTTTAGTTTACACACTTTTCGCTCATGTTTAAAGTTTCTCTCCCCCCTGTGGATTTATCTTCTCAATTTCTCCTCTGAGGTGGGCAACAGGGGAAAAGCAGAATTAATTTTGCCTCCTTGTCTTTGGGCTAGAGAGAAATTACTACAATAATGAATGACAGTTCTGCAATGAGACTGGTAAAGACTATACGGGCAGGGATTTATGTTAATTTTGTGCTGGAGGAAATGGTCTGAAGAGGTCTGGTATCAAAAGTAGTTTAAAAGCTGATAAAGAAAGCACAGAAGGAATTTTCTACTCTGTCCTGCCATGGCAGGAAACCTGCCCTTGGGCGGTAAGGACCAGTTTGGAGTGAACTGCCAAGTTCACAAAAGCATCCGCGGGACTGGACCTGTTGTCGCATCACACGCGTTCTCTCATCGCGTCAGTCGCAGGAAGGAAAGAAGTTTTGACTCTGTGTTGAGTAGGATTGTCATCAATTCACAAATAAGTACTGCCTGAGAAAACAGGGTTAATTAAGGACTTGGAACTTAAATGTCCTGTTTCTTAACAAAGTCAACTTATGATAGTATTCCTGTTCCACTTTTCTTTGAAAGGATAATGAAATTTGACATGTATTTATTAGGATATATATATGTATATACACATGAATGCATATATAAAGTTAGCCAAACTCCAGAACATCAGAATGAACAGAGTAAGAAAATAAAGAGCATTGACTCTTACCATGAGACAGAGTACTCTCTCTAGGTCCCATAACTGAAATACTGTCAAGGATATTTTCTCCCAGCTAGATCAACTAGTTCCCATTAAAGCGAAGCTATTCTCTTTTAAATATCATCATGGGGTTATATATGTGTCTTTTACACACTTACAGCTCAAATTTGCTCAGCTTACAAGTGAAAAACATGGCTGCTTCTATGATTTGGCAGCAGCGAATCTCAACTTGGGAATCCAAAAACCAATCTACATTTAATTTTTTTTTCTTCAGTTGTAATAGAGTTCCTTCAAATTCTTCAGTTCTTTTTGTGAGCTTCATCTCTAAGACAGTCAACAATGGTTCAGATGCTGTACTAAGACCAGGGTTTTTTTTTAATATATATATATATGCAGTATACTTATCAGCCTATTATTTCATATACTGTATAGTGAGTAACAATATACTTAGACAAATAAATTAGATCTATTTTAGATGGTTCCTATGTTGCAATTACTACCTTAAGTATTTGCACATAAGATTAAATGTCTACTGTTTACTCCTAGTTTACGTTTTACAGTTCCTGTATTTGTTCCAGAATTCCCAGTAAGACTCCTAAAATTTTTCTATTTATCTTCAAATTTTTCTTTTGTTCTTATTATGTGATAAAATTGCAACATCTTTGGAGAGACACTACATTCATATTTCATGTCTGTATAAAACCTAACACAAAGGAATTATGATCTTTGTTTGAAGCATACAAACAACAAGGCAACGGAAATGTGAGTATATCAAGAGGATTTTATACTTTTGGCAAGAAATAAAAAAGATGGAGGAAAATAATGTTCAATTGCACTGTGCTGCAGTTGCTTCCAGTAATTCGATGGTTCCGTGCACGGTGCCTTTGAATAATAACAAACAGGGATTTTTTTATATCTGTCTGATTTTTGTGACAAATTATCTTCTTGCAAACATTTTTGAGTATTTATTTGGGATGCTCTATGTTGATTAATATTTTTCATTCCATTTGTGTAAAAATATCAATTAATATTTTATACTTTCTTCTGATTCTTTACTTCTTTGAACTTATTTTTAGATATTTGCCTATTCTCTTTTGTGTCTTATCAAATAATTACATTCAGCAATCATACCTTGTGAACTTCAGCAAAAAAACATGTTCAACCCAATTATATTTGCTGTAAAAATACTACTTTCTGAACATTTTTTTGCAGGTAGTTTTAACCACATAGCACCACCAGTGATTGCAGTCTGCTACTCTCAACTACAATAACATGAAAAAATTTCTGGAAGAGTCAGTATTACATCCATTTAAGAAAGGCACTCAGGAGGGTGTAAAAGGAACCCACCAGGGGTTGACTGTGTAGTACTTTAAGTACTATAGTTGAATAGGGAGCATTTAAATCTACTTTCTTTTGACCTATAAAGACTTCTAAGTAAAGAAAAAAAACTTTGCAACAGGTACAATTTTTATACATTAATTTTCCGATGCACCAAGTCTTTCCAGAGGACATCAAGGCAAATGTTTCAAGTTAATGGAGGTCATACTGTGGTGATTTGTATCATCTGTCACATACCGAGGACAAGTAGCCAAGGGATAACATTTCCTAGAACCCACTGTAGTTAGGAAAAAATATTCAATTTAGCTCTTTTGAAATCCATCACAAAGATGCACAGCAGAATATATAAATAGCCCAGCTAATAGACAGGCTGGCACAGAAACATCTGTACAGAAGACTGTTCTATTTAATAGTAATTTGTCAAGATAATTGTGTCAAATGCTGTATAACCACAGATGAAGTCAATATTAATAAGACTTCAATCTTTGTTATCAGAATATTAGTAGAGTGCCCTTAGACCTTTATTATTTTTATTTCTGAGGCAGAAGAGAACATTCATGTTTTGTCTTGTCCTATTTTAGCGTTCTCCTTGAAATTAATATAAAACTATCAAATATTGTGCTCAGAATTCTTTAAAAGAAAAATTATACCGTTCAGCATAACAAAGAAAACACACTGAAAAACAACAAAAAAATCAACTGAAAAGCACATCCAACTAAAGAAAACTTTACAGTTTTATTTATTAACCTTTGAAAGCAGTTTTAGGAAATATTAGAGGTAATGCCTGGAACTTTTAACTAGTAAAATCCTAGGAAGAATTTTCATAGGTACAATAATAGCACTGCACAAGTGGCAACTGTTCAGAGTGATTCTTCCAGGGAGGTAAAACCGTCTTCCCAGCTACATACAATGACCCCCAGAGCCCGGTGTCATTTGCCAGGAGCCAAACAGCACACCTTACTTCAACCCGACACAAGTCTAGCCAGCATGACATGACTTGTCCCCTGAACTTCTGGAGCTAAGCACTGTACTGGCATTAGTGATTTCATGTGATAGCAAGATGCAAATGTTTCAGTGCTTCATCTTAAATGGGACCAGAAACAGAGAAACTTGTGAATCTTCGTAAATATTTGCTTGCATTTAACCTGATTTTTCAGTGTATAATTAAAATTTTAGGGCTTCAAATTTTATTATAAACATTTCTTACAGCCTAAGCTGGCTGTAATCTAATAATAAAGTCTGATTTTTGCAGTAAAAAACCCTACATCCTTCCAAAACTTAATTACTCAAAAAGCTAGTATCAGGTCATTAACAGCACATTTTAAGTAAAGCATGAACTTCTACAGTGCATGTGCTGATGCTCAAAATTTGTGCTCGCTGTGTGCATGTATTAGATCTTTAAGTTTATCTAAGTTTAACTCCCTATAGCACAAAAAGTATGGGGAAGTCTTTACAAACATGAGCATGCTATGTTTGTTTCTATGATGGCTGGATGATTCTAGGAATCTAGTTTTCTTCTTTCCATTCCATAACATCCTGGTTTTTTTCTCAGCAAGTGAGACTAGAAGCAGATGCCGCAGAGCAGCTACGAGAAAGAGGGGTGGAGGACAATAAGAGAAGATATTAAAAAAAATTACTACACTGGGCAAAATGATGTTTGTCAGATGATATTGTTCCATACTGACTACTAGAAATTGAGCTAGTAGAGCTCACTGTGTTTGCTCGGCACTAACCTCCACTCTGGGCTGCAATGCATTTTCCAGCAGTCATCAAGGTGGCAGAACTAAAGTGGGCAGAGTATAGGAATACAGCTTGTAGGAGACAACCCTGCCAGGGAAAAGAATGACAAAGAAACAGCTTTCCAAGACTACGATGTAAATGGTGTCTTGCATTTTTCTAGTCAAATGATTAAGCAGTACATCCTTTCTAGAGAAGTTTTCGGTGCATGTATTTAAAAGCTTCACTGAACTGATTCTGCATCTGCAGATAAATCATGCTGATGTATTTCTCATATTTTTCTGCTTTTGTTACATTTATCCAAATGTATCACCAGATACAGGTGATTAATGCACCTCTTCGTAATTATTCATTCTGACAGACAACAAAAAAGCTCTCACAAACATTCATGACAAAAGAATGCTGACCAGCGCCAACTTTTCACTTCATGTATTCTGTAGCAAGATATTCAAAGCTGTACTTAGTCACAAAAAAATAATGTGGCACTTTAGTAACTCAGACAAAAATAGTTAGCTTATGTATATAAACATTACACTTCAGCAGAGAGATTACCCTGACTCTCTGTCACTGAAATATGACCTAATGGACACGCTCAACTTGCGTTCTTCATCAGCTATACACAAAGCACTATCACCCTCTTCAGCTGGGCAAGACAGAAAAACAAGCTGTTAGAATTACAGCAGAAAATCCAAGGCACAAGTGTGTAAATCTGGCTTGCAAAGTATTGCTGTCACTCTGAGACCCCTACACCGTTAAAGCTTGACATCTGATGAGCCCATCACTCAACACCACACCATAAACAGCTCCCTCTGACATTCTACAAAAGGCTATCCCTAAAGCAAACGGAAACTAAAGCTAACTCTGGAACCAGATGAACCTGAAGAGCCCAGCTCCAGAGCACAAACAGAGGGAACAATATGAATTGCCAGGTTTTTTGAATAATAGTAAAACTGAAACTGCCTTGGGTAGATCCAAGCACAGCTGCAATAGCTAACTTATTAACGTCTTTTCATTGGCAGCTACATCTGAACAATCTGCCAAAGAAACTTTAACAGCTTCTCTTGTCATAAATGATTCAGCTGAAAGATATACAACCTTTTAAGCCAGGTGGTGAGATGCAAAAGAGACTAGATCCTGCATGGGATACTATTCTGTTTTCTGCTTTTTGGGGGGCTATACAGGGAAGCCTATATCACTGGTTGATGTAAATAACTCCTAAGGGCCTTGGAGGCACCTATATTAAAATTAGAAAAGGTATTTGTTTCAAACCCACTTGCAAAACTTTTGTTAAGAAATTCCCCAAAGGATTAAAAGTATCAGGCAAGTTCACTGAATATGAGAAATGAATATTTTAACTTGGTGTGTTATTAGGCATATATGGAAAAGATTCCTTCCCATGTCCAAGAAGAGATTTGAAAACACTATAAAATGCACTATTAAAATTATAATCTGGTCCTCCTTCCAGCACACAGGTCCAAATAAAAGAGTCAAAGAAGGCTTCTGGCTTTTTCTCCAGTTAATGTCACCAAAATGACAACGAGACAAAGAAAGGTATAAATGAAGTAACAGCATCACCACTACTGCAATATATTACCACACCTACGCTTAACCAGTGACAAAACCAAACTAAGAATAATTTGTTCCTGACTGTAATTTTAATTACTATGCCAATGCCTAAGGTCTACCTCAGACTAAACAGTAATCCCAAAAGCTAGGCTCTAACAACAGAGAGAAACGAAAGGACTCAAAAAGCCTACCTTCTCACAGGTTAAGAGCAACTTATGGTTGAGGAAAAGGATAGAACACAGCAGAATGCAAGTCTTGTGGCAAACGCAATGCCATATCCCAAGGTGGGAGAGGCTTTTGTTTCAATTTGCTCCTCATATAGTCCTGTGTTTATGTCGGCACAACAAAAGCTAAAGCAAGAGATGCTGAAGTAATGAGGACTGACGGTGCACATATAAAAAGATCCAGTGAAAAACACTCTCCTTCTGACATTATACTATATTCAAGGCCAATCCAATATATTCAGTTTTAAACTAGCATTTGAAAAGATCTTCAGCCTTGGGGCAAGTGGCAGCCTATAGCAGCAGTAGGCAAGTACTGTGTCCAGTAGCTAATTTAAACTGCATGTTGAAAAGGTAATACATATAAAATAAAAGTAGAGAAGAGGCAAACGGTATTAAGGAGAAAAAACCCACCTAAGTTTTGTTAAAATACAGGTTTTGGTGCCATACTCAGTCTTGACTTACTGCTTTTTCTGTATTTGTCGAAACATGTGACAATCTTTCCAAGTCCATAAAACGTATTCATTTTCCCCTTTAGTACTTTAGATTTACATTAAGTGAAACAATGCTTACTTTGCTTTGTCTGATGCCTAAATGTGAGTACTGTAACATTTGTCAACAGCCATGTAATTTAAAACAAACCAACAGTCTGATCTGAGAGATTTCTTGAGCAGAAATATGAACACGACAATGACCAAATGAGGAACAATAGCCTTGTAACTGTGGAGATGAGCCAATAAATTCACTCTCAGCTTTGACGAATGGAGCATTCCGCTCAGGGCATTGAAGAAAGCATTTAAAATCTACTTCTGTTGATCACCATAGGCCAGACAAAACCACTACGGTAGCAGTAGGTTTTCCCATTTTAGCATGTTAGCTCTACTATTACCCTTTGCTCCTAAGAGGAGGGACAGGAATAGTGTAGGTGACTCTTGGATGCTACTGTTTAAAAACATCACATGTGATTTGCAAGACATCCAAATAGGACACTATTTTCCAGTGCCCAACAATGACTCTCAGGCCCTCCTTCTTGCTTAGTATCAATGGTACCCGACATTATTTTTGAAAGATTTATGCTGCAATTGTTTTCACGTCTGTTGCATGTCCTCCCATACCAATCTGGCCATCATTTCTGCAGCTTCCACATTCATTCTGGCACATCAGATAACTCAAGGTAAGTTACTGGCCAGTCCTTCCTTGGTGGGTAAGTAACATGTAGTTCATGACAGAGTAAGAAGAGACTAGTCTAGATTTGCTGTCATGTTTTTCTTCTTCTCTAAATGAGCACAACCCTCATTGTCAGGGGGCTAAAAAGGACAATTATAAAAATACTAAATGAATCACAGACAATGTAACTTTTAAAAACAAGGCTCTAAAAAATTGTAAGGTATGTGAAGAAGCAAGGTCAACATGGCTACTTAGCCTTGCTTTCCTATTCTTAGTAGAATGCAAAATAGAACAGAAATAAGGCATTTAACCACAGTTTGGTAGCATTTTATTCATCCATTTAGTATGTATATGTAACAATAGTATGTATAGTGGTGACAATAATATCTATAAGTAAATGGATGATCAGGTTATTGCTTTATAACTGAACTAGAAGAAAAGCAGTACTATGGAATTTTTTCTTTCTCCTGTTTGTTTTCCTATGTTTGGCCAGAAGCCTACGCCCATTAAACTTACCCATGCTAAGTGACAACCACCCATATTTTGGACTCTCTGGGGCATGTTGCCAGAGTGCACTGGAGTCTGTCCATGGACTTGGAAGCAACATGGCGTGGGTTCTCTGTGATTGCATCCAGCCTGTAGCGCAAAGAAGCTCTACAGTGTACCATGTCCCAGGGAGGAATTGAAGCACACAGGGACCTTTCCCTGCCCACATACTTCTTTTTTCTCCAGAGGGGACCAACCAACTGCAGAGAGAGTGCTCCCTGGGGTCCCTTTTTCAAACACTTCCCTCATTCAGAAAAAGATGCACAAAGGAGCACTGGAAAACACTGGAAGTTCTATAGATCAGAAAGAATCAGAGCAGCTATTAATATATTTGACCCATTTCCTACAAATTCTTTTATATTTTCAAGTCGTTTCATCTTAAAGCAAATACACGCAAGACACTAAAGATAAGTTTGCCTTGGCTAAGTTTTTACCAAGGTCTTTTTACCAAGATACCACATTAATAAAATGCATGGTTTGTTTTCCAATGGTGTATGCAGGGCAATAACACATTTTATAATACATCACAGACATCTTAAATCAATGTGACACATTTAAGTTAATTCAGTTCCTTCTATCAGCACAATATCACTAGCTCTAGGTTGCTCTTATTAGCCATTTCCCTGTTTCCCGCTTTTGATCCCCAAGGAAAAATTAACAAACCGGTTTGTTTAAACTCTTCTTGAAATATTAGCTCTCCTGTTAACCCAATTGACTCTGAAAATTCATTTGGAAAATCAAATACATAGCATACATCTGGATGACTATACACTATTGTAACATAAGCATATTAGCTACTCCTGTATTGCTTAAGGGACCAAGTGTACATTTATCTTTTAGGGAAAGTCCTACCTAGCATTAGAGGTAGCAAAAAAAAAAAAAATACACTGAACATCATAGAAATCCCAAGGCAAACATTAATCAGTTATGAGAAATATTATGATACAGGTATTTCAGCTTTTTTTTCCTTGTGGGACTCATAAGGTAAATAATCTAAGCCATTGGATTGATTATGGAAAACATTAAACTTGGGATGTCAAGATACTTATGATTTGTGCAGCCAGATATTAATTTTTCAATACTTTTAACTCATGTGATTAGCTTTTTGCTATCTACACAGAGGTTGAAATGATGGTACCTTTTAAAATTGGAACTTAACACTTCAGTGAGTAATGAAAAAATGGTATTTTACTAATTGATGGTTGCGCCAGGCCATAACTTTCCCACTGAGCTAGAAGACACCATTTTTCTTAGTTTATGTGAACATTTTAAATATTTTTCTATATAGACAACATTCCAAAGAGAACATCTATTGATACTATAGGCATCCAAATATAAATTACTTTTGTCTTATGTACTGAAAATTTCAGTCTGGAAATTCCATTGATGCCAACTAAAGCTTTTCCCCCCCCAATAACATTTCTACAGATTTTGACTTATACTTATTCTCCCATATATTTTTGTGATTTTTCCCAAGGGAAACATTTTTTTAATATTAAAAAGTAATAATTTTCAATATTTAGAAACTTTTAATCTGAAATATTTAAGCATATGCTACCATGTAAAAATTTTTCAGTTATCTTGAAAACTTTTCACCCACATATATTAATCAGCATCAAAATTTTTTCATGTAACTCAAGATACACAAATCTAAATAGTAAGATGTTTCAAATAGCATTCAATGAAAAGCAGCTGTCCTTAAATGAGATCTATATAGAGTCATTAATTTAATATTTTGATTCTTGATATATATCATAAAACACTGTAGGCATAAAAAAAGTTAGGCACGACTGAAGAATACAGAGGGGAAAATATTTAAAAAAAAATGCAGCCTTTTTTCTAGATGATATCCTCACATAATGAAAAGTTCTGAAACATTAAATGTTTAATTTGGTTTTGCTCCAAACAAGAAAAAAAATGTTTAACTGTTTTGTAATGCAAAATAGACATCTCTAGCTTTTATCCACTCTACTCATTAACTTTTGTTAAATCAGTGCTATTCATTATGGGTGAGTTCCTTTGTGAAATAGAAAATAAAACTAAAAAGTCCATAACTCCAATCCCCAAGTTGTTCAATGGCTCAATTTTGTGAAGAACCATTACTTTTTTTCTTTTGGTTTTATTCTTATCTTAGTTTTAGACATCTGGCTGGTTTCTGTTTTTCCAGTGGGCATTTTCTTTAATGTTTGGGATTTACAACACTATTTTAATCATAGAAATCAGACTTCACTGATCATTCAAGTGCCAAGATTAGGTGCAACTGATTCCTATTCAAACATTGCATCTTAACTCATACCTACTTCTGAAAAAAACTTTTTTTTTTTTTTTTTCCTGGCCACCATTCCTTATTTCCACTCTCTTTCTGTGCACTATCTAAAATAACTATTTCTTCCCCCTTTAAGAAGAGGGCCTTTTGAATGATCAGAGGGCTGGAACACCTCTCCTGTGAGGACAGGCTGAGAGAGTTGGGTTTTTCAGCCTGGAGAAGAGAAGGCTCCAGGGAGACCTTATTGCAGCCTTTCAGTACTTGAAGGGAGCTTATAAGAAAGATGGGGACAGACATTTTAGCAGGGCCTGAAGCGATAGGACAAGGGGCAATGGTTTTAAACTAAAAGAGGGCACATCTGGTCTAAATCTGAGGAAGAAATTTTTCACAATGAGGGTGGTGAAACACTGGCACAGATGCCCCATCCCTGGAAACATTCAAGACCAGGTTGGACGGGGCTCTGAGCAACTTGCTCCAGTTGAAGATGTCCCCGCTCACTGCAGGGGAGTGTTGGACTAGATGACCTTTGAAGGTCCCTTCCAACCCAAACTATTCTACAATTCAACTGCATGGGCACATCTTTCTTCGTAGAACATTTTCCACCTACCTCTCTCCCAATTTTGATCCAACCTGCATGAGATTTTGTCCCAGGCTCACCATGAAATAAAAATTCTATTTGAACACAAAGTACAGTCAGAACATCTCTATATTTACAGAAGATTAATACATCTAAGCAAGATACTTTTAGTGACAAAAGGTGAAAATCAGTAATTGATTACCGACAATTTAAGATGAACCTTTTTGAATAAGTAGAAAATATAATATTAACCTGAACTAAACTCAGTAAGCCAAGATGTTTGGTTTTGCAACTCTTTAATTTTAATCTTTCATATTGATTTTATAAAAAAAAAGATATTTAAATGACATTCACACACTTCCATCTTTGTTTACATGGAAATCTTCATATACAGAAGAAAAAGAGCACATGACAATGTATATCTGAAGTGCATAACATATATATTGAGCCTTTTCCAAGCAAACTCTTGCAGGAATTGCAAGCAGCAACAGAAAGTGGCATATTAAAGCTTTAATTAAAACAGCGTAGCTTTCAAAGTCAGCATGTATACTTGCAGGCCATAAGTACTGTGCTTTATATGTTTACATAAAACCAAATTAACACCAAAGATTTGAATTTTAGGTGTTGACACCATTCAACAGTTACTAAGCTTTGAAACTGTGACTCACATTGGTCAAGTGAGGCCACGGGAAAAAGAATTGAGTAGAAGTACCTTACTGCAGAGCAACATTTTAAATCTGTATTTGCTACCTGTCCCACCCACAGACTTCTACTTTTCTGAACGCTGATCAGATTTGCAGTATTCCTTTCTATAGGGCTGCTGGAAGTATTTAAATCCTAATGAAAAATTACTTATAAAAATACTGAATGAAGTACAAAAAACCAAATCTTGGGTAATCACTACCGTAAAGTTCAGTATTATTAATTTAGGCAATATTATTACCTTATAATAAGGTCTCCTGTTTCATAAGTACAACTAACATACCTGAATTCCTAGACATAAGACCTTGTGTTCAGCTATGTTAAACACAGTCCAAATGAACCCACTTAGCAAGAATACTTAGACTAGTTTGTAAAACAGATTTATCTGTGCTATGATTTAATATTCTATTTCATTCATCTATGAACTTCACAAGGATTTTTTTTCCAGTCTACTGAGACAAACCAAGAAATTGTGATTCACCTTTTCCCCACAGGAAACAGCTTTAAACAATGACAACTCCATCCTTGCAATTTTCAGATGTATTAAACAGTCTGAATCTATTTAAGACTTTCTGACCTTTAAACAAATAAACAAGAAACGACAGGATAAATATCCTTTTCAGAATTGCAAAAATATAGTGCCATAATACTTATATTAGGAACCATACATTTTGTACCACTTTGCCTAACATTAATTAAATTGTATCAGTTTTTAATTCCAGACTGACTGGACCCCAAATGCCGAAGTGCAATGTCAGGCTAATTTCTTAATTGATACATATTTAACTTCATCTCTAAGGTTCCTATTCCACATTTACCTTAATAACGTCTTTTTACATCTTGGTTTCTTTTCACCTAGCCTTAGCCTTTTTGTCTCCCTGAGTTTGGTCTTTTCCTATTATTTCTTCTACTGTATATAGAGGATTCATCTGGATTCAGACTGCCTTTTTAACCTCTTATAGTCTTCACACTGATTTTATTCTTGCCATTTAAGAAAAGCAAACCTCTGGCGCGGACAGCATGTTCTGTAGCCCACAAATAGAGATTTTATGCTTCATTTTTTAGTTTGAAGGCTCTTAAAATATTTTCCTTTATTAAAAAAAAAAAGGTACAACTAGCAAAGTTCAGTTCTTAACACAATTTTTCTGTCTGCACTATGACTCTTGTTGTCAATGGTATGACCAATGACACACCAGAAATTAAGGAGGTAAATTTTTTAAAAGAATATGTAACACTGCGCTAGGAAACAAGCCTGGATTGGGAAATAGCTGCTCTTGGGTTTTTATTATGATTTCATGGTTGGGGACGGGCGTAACAGAAATTCCTTAGTACACCCCTAAGGAAATTAAAGAAACAGTAATAATACACCAGTAGGCAACGTGACTACCATCTGCAAAGTAAGATGCAATTCCAATTTTCAGTATTCTCCTCTTTACCATAATTTCTTACTTAAAAAACAAAACAAAAAACCAAAACAACATCTCAGAACTTCAAGAAAGGAAAAGTCTTCAGTGTTGTGTTCTGAACCTTTATTTCCAAAATTTTATTATGATCACTCCCTGCCAATTTTTTCTCCCTTTCATAACAAACAAAAAATAAATGAGCTAATCATCAAAAAATGATAGGAAACAAAGCTAACAACAACCAAAAAAGCAAAGCACACCAGTAAGCAGCAGTTCAACTCACACAAAAATCATGTAGATGGACAAAAAAAATCAGCCAACACTGGAAAGCTGAGCTGCCAAAGGAAAGTCTCAGCAGGGAAAGATTTCAAACTGGTACTATTAAATAACCTGTTAAAAAAAAAAGAATCTGGAACAAATTCCCAAGCTACGCTGAAAATGTAAGCACCATAAATACTATACTTATGTAAAAATTCACACTGATTAGCTCTAGTTGGCCACTGGTATCAAAGAAAAACAACCCATTTTACAACAAAACACTTATTAAAGAATGGTTACGAGCCTTCTTCTTATAAAGACCCCGGGTCTTTACTTCTTTTATAAATACACCTACACAACATATATAAAAGGTCCATTTAATTGATAATGACTAGACAGACTATAAACAAGTGTAGAACTTGGCTGAGTGATTATAATTACTTTGTGAAGCAGAAGTGAATTTGAAGCAATTGCCTGAAAGCCATACTATAGACGCCAGTTATCAAAACGAACACAAATTCTCTAAATATCGAAAAGGTGGATTGGCCGTAATGCAGGGGTGAGAGTTAGAAGAAACTCATCCTGTGCCTAGCTACAGAATGGAACTACTGACGTTACTTTTTACTCTTTATGCTGTATGTTAAATACTAAATATAAAAGTCAGGGAATTCATATTGTTCATTGCAAGTCTAACTGCATTTATTTTAAAACAAACTATCCATAGGCACTCAATAGCAGCAGTACTGAAAGTTATAATAGCAAACCTAGGGCCTGATCCTCTATTAGACATTAAGAAGAAGGAAGGAAAAGTAAAACATACCTGTAAACAATAATTATGCTTTGCTAGGTGATTAACTCACAGTTACTATGGTTTTACTGTAATATGAAAGAAAATATTTCTACTAAATTGACCACCGTACATCTGAAATTTACTTTTTGGCAGAGAGATTGAAAAATAGAGGTCAAAGAGTTGTTCAGTTACCACCCTCCCACAACTGTTTATCAAAATTATTGGATTGAGCTTTTCTACCTTCTAAGGCAAAGAGCTGTGAATATTCCCCATGTTCTGCAGCCTACCATAAAGAAATCAAGGTCTCTTACATACCTCTTCTGATGATCTCGTTCATCAAGCTACTTTAGAGATACTTTCAAACCCACAAATTGCGAGCTGGTTCAAAATTTTCCATAATGAGTTCTCCATTCTTAGTTCGAAGTAAATCCGGTACTCAGGATTAGGGAGGGAATGATTTGACTAGCGTGTGTGCAAGGTAATTATTTCTTTTCTAAAAGTTTAACCTTGAGCTTTCAATTTAACGTTATTTAGATTAATTCATCAGCATTAAATATATGGATATCACAACCTGCCAAACCGTGCAGAACATAGCTTTAGCACTGAAAATCATGCTGTAGTTCATTAGTCTTCTAGATGCCTGGATCCATTGTGCAACAACAAAGAGGCTCTTTGACATAAAGCAATGTGTTCAGGACCTTTATCAGGAGCAACTGAAAAATGATGTGAAAGGATCGCAGTGTTCTGCCAAAGGAGGCTATAAACACCATGGGTCGCCTTGCTGTTGCATAATCCTCCACATTGGCCACACAGAGGGGAATAATGCAAAATAAGTTAAAACTTAGCTTTTGCCTCACCTGAAATTTTGAGTTCCCTTGCATCAGCTAATGCACTGTAAGATGATGTAACCAAAGACACATAAAATTACCTTTTTTCAGGTAAGGTAGTTGGTGCAGTGAAAGCATTTTGAGCACTACAGCACGGTTCATGTTCAAAAGTGGGGTGAAAAGAGTAGCCATAACCAACTGCCTGCCTGTTCTTGAGGCACAATAGGAGGCATACATTTCTTCTGTGATAAAATATCAATGAACCATGTTATTCTGCATGTAGAGTCAGGTAAAACACTATAACAATTTTTCAGCAGATATTCACTGAAACCTAAAGAAGAATTCCTTTCAGATAAGCTCATGCTGCTTTTGTGTTCCCTTCCCTTAATCATTAGAGTGATTTTACCTGATTTAAATGAGACATCACAGAAAAACATTAACAGTTTTGAATGCTTGTGTACCTGCATGTCACTGTACATGAAAGGAACCTTAAGGGAGGAAAAAATCCTTGCTAATAACCCAACATAGGGGTAAATTGAAAGAATCATGCCAAAATCTGACTTCACAGCAGTAAGACAATGCATCTTGTCATTTCATGGGAACAAAATGTGAACTCCGAACCCAATTAATATTTTGAAGGGTAGGCAAACTTAGAAGAATTTCTAAGGCAAGAAATACATGGGCCACAAGTGGTAGAGTTTCAGATTCGTTTCCATTTTCATTCTTAAAATCATGTGCCACTTTCTACTACTGCTTTCTGCTAGTGAAAGATTGTTTTATGCAGAGTAACTTAGGTTCTTTTCAATAAGTGTCAGATACTCAGTGACAGCTATGATAGTCAGAGAAATACTACGGGCAGCTCAAAGCAATGCAGAGTGGAAAGTACCTGCAGTATGGTCCAGCATCCTTTCAGATACTTTCAGGGAGGTAGGGAGGATGGCTGACCAGCAGCATCAGTTTTATGAGACTGTTCGAATGTATGTCCTGTTCTTGTCATAGGGTACATCATACATCAGCCTCATGCAAACTGAGAACATACAAAATGAGAGGTCCAAACTCACTAATCACTTTCAGTAACACTGGCTATGAGTTTATGAAACCAGCCACCTGTGATGAATTTTAATTGACATTAGTTTGACCATGATCTTGCAACCATTACTGAAGAACATACCATAGAGAGAAAACAAGCTAGCATATGACTGGAAATCTGCAGAATTGTTTTTACAACCACATCATCAACATCGCCCCAAAACATTACACTTCCCTCAGCGAATTAATCAACATAGAAATAAATCATTTCACTTAATTGAAATTCTATTCTGCTTCTCTACAGTCATGAAAGAGGAAGGACAGGAAGCATGAAAAACAACTTGCTTTCCAGCATTGCCACAGTCTGGAATTCTACTGACTTACTTGCTCACTTACAAATGGGGAGTGATCCCCTCATGGTTTTAAATGGTACAACCTCAGTGCAACTTGAAAGAGTCCACCGGGTTTATACTGTGGCAGAAATTATGATACTGAACCTGCAAGATATATGCATTACTTAGCTAAAACATAAAGTTAAGCACAGTATATAAATCTCTGCTGACTCAAAAGCCAACATACTGTATTCCTTGGCATTCCAAATGCTCCACAGGGACTACAGAATTAGCTCTTCTCATCAGCAACTGTCACTTGTTGTAAGCAGTACGGAGCACATGCAGCTACGAAAGAAAGGACCAACCTCTGTTTTTCAGACTATGTCATTGGTAAAATTGTCTGTTAAAGTATTGAATTATGACAATGTCAAAAAAGGACCTATTCTGATTACAGATCAAGTCTGCATAGCCTATTAGCCACTCTGCCACCTAATTTAATAAAAGGGTTATTACGTAACAGAGACTCAAGTTATTAAGGAGTATGAGGAGCAGGGCACTCCATTAGCGGAGCCATGTGCCCTCCAGAACCCAAGCGCATCTTGGTGTTTCCAGCCAGCACTGCAGACTCTAGCATCACTCCACGTTACGAACACAACGTAAATGCTCAGTTATCTGCCCCCAGTTCCATAAAATACTTGAACCAGAGCCAAGAACTTCACAGAAATATTGTATCTCATAAGTAAAGTATTTATTTATGCACTCGCCAAACCACAGCTGGACCTTCAGCCTGAATCTTTGAAGATAATTCATTTCAATGTTTTCACACAGCACAGTTGAGTTGACAGTCTCAGTTGTTCCAGAAAATAATCTTTTTTTTTCTTACTTGCTACTTTCCTGAATAGAACTTCATTTAACTACAGACTGAGGAACCAGCACAATTTAAAGATTTCCCCGATTATTGGGTTTTTGCACTTATACATGGTAGATAAACCTGGGACATAATCCACAGCATAAACGACAATTTTATTAAAATATTACACAAAAACTGACTAAACATTAGGTGGAATAAGGCACGGATATAAATGATTTTTTTTTTTTATTACTTTGAGCTCAAGTTTTCTCCCATGAAGTCAATTTTGCTATTATCAGGTTTACCATTACTTTCAGTGGCAGTAAGAATATGCTCCTTTATGTGCAAGTGATACCAATGAGGTCAGCCAACGCAGGACTGCACACAAAAATAGTTGTTGAAGACATTAAATAATGCAGTAGTAACACCATCATATATTGATTTGGGATAAAGAAATTTGCTTGGGGGGAAAAAAGCTATCTTAAAAAATGCAACTAAACTAGAAAAGGAGTATGATACACATTCTAAAAATACGTACTTTACCATTCAATTTTCTAAACGTAAGCCCAAATGCTTTGTCTTTGGGCTTAATTTTAGCTCCACTCAACTGCAGGTAAGTCTTCTGCAAATTCTAGCCTGAGGGTATACTTTTTTTCCTTTGTGTATAATGCTGTTTGAAGCTGCCTGAGTGGAACTTGTGAAATTCCCAGCATCACATGAGAGGTTTGTGTTTTCCATTTAACCCTTGAGTTCTAACTTGTGCTCTCAAACTGAGCAATTTGCTTCATGCAGCATTTTCCATATGCCGATATGGATGTCATGCACCATTCAAATGAAAGCAGAACATGCTTATTTAAACATTGGTCCCACTTAGACATTGATATTTTTCACCATAAAAGCTGTACCTGAATATCATGGAAAGCAGGGAGGATCTAGATAACACTTTCAACACTTTTTTCAGTAAGAACGTAAGATCAACATGAGTAAGAAAACAGACCAACAAAAAACGTGCCAACAGTCATAAGAAAAGATTTAAATTACACGGGTAGATATTTGGCAAAGACTACAGTGGTTTATTTTTATAGACAAAGTAAAAGACTTATATAAACAGAGGAGGAACTGGATGTACTAGCTTTAAGGCTTTACTCAAAGAACTTACACCTGAAGTTAATATATTTTTAGGACTGATAAAACAAATGTAATTTAGAGTGCTCAGTGTGCTAAATCTATTTGGCATGCTCTACAGCTTCCTCTTCGCTGCTGTAAGATTCGCTGCCTATAGCTTTTGGCAGTCCCAACAGAGCTAGCTCTTTCCACTAACAAAATACAAAATGCAAAATTAATAAAAGGACCCTTTGAAACTGACAAAAGTGCCTCAGGCAAACTATCTGCCCAGCAGCTGCTTAAAATTTAATCAGTTATTTTTTTCCAGTCCTGTATATCTTTTGTACGGAGCTCCCTAGACTGAGTGTGGTCAAAGTTTGTTAAAAAGAAATAATAGATCAGTCTTTCTCTTTCATTAAATTAGCTGCAGAGCTAATTTATTTCTGGGTTTTATTGACAAATTAAACTCACTGGTTTGGTCTCCTCAAAAGCATCTAAAAGATCTGTTGACAGATTTTATTTAAATACAAGAAAATTAACACCTAAAACCTGATTTGGATTTTGGTGAAACTGTGATGCTTTTCCTCATGTGCTATTACTTTAAATCATAAATACTTTTTGTGGGGTGGATTTTAGCAGCCATGCTGTTTTTAAGTGCTAATGCTACCTGTTACAGATGAGGAACACAGATTCACTGAGTAGTCAGATGCGAAATACAGTGCTGCTCTCCAGTTCAATAATTTGCGTACTTAAGTGCACTCAAGTGAGGAGGAGACGTTTTCTTGAACCAGAGTACTTTAAGGGTGGACTCACATATGTACATCAGCTTCCTTCCTAGTATCAGTCTCACCTTTGAAATCTTCGGTTAGACCTTCAAAAGTAACTACATGCGAAAAGTGTTTCACATAGTTTAGGAATACTTCAATTCCAGGAATATATTCCCATGCACTAGACTAGGCACATAAAAATTTACCTCTGCTTGAATAAAACTTTCAGCTGCAAAAATTGTAGCAGATGGTATTTTTTAAGAACTTTCAATACGCTCTAGCATTCTATTAGCATATGCTTTGTCATAACGCTCAGGAACCGTCGGCTTAGAAAAAGATTCAATTGCATTTCATTTATTATGGTCACACCATCAGAGTGGAAGTGTCCCCAGAATGCTTAAAATAGAGGCAGGAAAGGCTGTTCTAGGAAGCAAACAACTGAGCATGAGAAGCATGGGTCCAAGCAACTGTATAATCTAAGTATTTTAAAACTTTATTATTATTTTTAACATCATGATAAAGGACAGCTTTAAAAGGGACCTGAAGAATAAATTAGGTTAAAAAAATGAGCCTCTGAACCTATGCACCTACTTCCATTGCTTTTAATAGCATCTGGGGTTTTTTTTTTCCTTTTTTCTTATTTAAGTATAAGCTTCATGGGGATATTCAAAATTGTTTTTCTTTTGTAAAACTCTTCATATTTCTGCAATATCCACTCTTGATATTTACACTATTTTCTACCAGAAGTGTTCATTATTTTTATGATGATGAGACTTTATAGAACTTCAGGGAAGTCTTTTAGGTGCCTTAATCTCAACATCCCCACCAAGCTTCTTATCAGTCCATGACTTTACCTAAAAGAGGATCATCCTTCTATAACTCTGAAAAAAATCATTTGCTCTTAATTGTATAGCTTTTCCTATGAATCATCTTTCTGATATCATTCATCATGCCAGAGCAGACACTTAGTGTATGCAAGTGTTATTTATTCACTTAAAACAGGAAGAAAAATCGGCTCAAGAAGAATCTAAATGATGCACTGACATTCCATAGGCTCTTTCAGGTTATTGACTTGACATATTGATAGTCACAGTATCTAGAGAAGAAGATAATTTTTTCTTTTGGCTGTATTTTTCCATAGACTTTGAGGATTTTTGTTACATGAGTTTAAGTATCAGCAAAAAGATAAACTTTAAAGGTTAACTTGGTTATGAGAGATTTTTTTTTAACTCAGTGGTACCGTTAACACACATATAACCAGAAGTAGGACATAAACTACATCTTTTTAATTTGTTTGCTTGAATTACAACTAAAAGTCTTCCCCAAATATCTAATTTTTCTTTGGTATACCACCTGCTGGCAAAGCAGACATGGACTTTTATTAACAATTCATAGTGCCGTAGTGGTGGTGTCATATTTACAGAGCAGAGTACGGAAGTTTATTGTAACCTGTAACTCCAGTGTAAAACGAATTCTGTGAAATCTGACGTCCAATAACCTCTCTGTAGCTGTGTGATGACAGCCCTCCATGCCTCAGCAGGCCTCCCTTGATTCATAAGTGCTCACATGTAGGTATTAAGTTCAGTCCAATAATCACCTGCTGCCAAGATCAGTCACCTGGTGTGTAGTAGGCTTTATGTATTTGCATTTTGCAATTCCTTATTCTTCCCCGAATTTTCATTTCCAGGAGTAAAAAAAATGTATAGGAACGCTCAAGTCCTTCAATCCTGCTGAAAAAAAACTTGGTATTCAGTAAATTCATGGTACAGCTAGCTAGCTTATTAAAGTCACCTCACTAGTATATGTTTACCCTAATGTTCTTGCCATAGTAACTAATAAGTCGGTTGAGTAACATTGTGCTACGCAAGACACTGCCTCAGGCTCTGCAACGAGCCCAGAAAGCCCAAGGCAGGCCCCCATCTACACCTACACAGAAATAGATTCAGTTTCAGGTGGAAATGCTTTCAAGCTATTTACCTTGAGCAGATCATGTGTCTAAAAATAACCAAGATGATAATGGCAAATAAAACGCCCAAGCACAGCCTGCTTAAAGGCAAGGATTTTGACGAATTATTTTCTTCACACTGTTCTTTATTGATATGGCTCTCTACTTATTTTTAATAAAACCAAATGTCATTAATTGCAAATTGCAAATTTCTCTTTTCATTCTTTAAATCTAGCAATGTCAAAATAAGAATACTAAGGCATTATAAGAAGAGTTAAATAAATCTGCATTTAACTAACAGAAATAAACCACAACTGCAAACTCTACATTTTTGAATATTCATCGGCAGAAATAAATTCCTTTTATTACAACAATTCTGTTTTGTTTACCCATCTCTCCCAGTATTCTCTGTATTTGTTTATATTATATTACTCATTCTTCCATTACTATTCTATTATTAATAAAACAAAATGGTGTTGCACCCACCTACATAATACACAGCCCCTAATGCTTCTGAAGTCTTGATATCTAATTGAAGACAAACTCTGGGCCTTTCGTGCTCCTACAAATGGATGACCAGAATTCCATACCTCATTTTTGCTTAGCTCAGGAAATTGTGTTAGCAGCTCCAATATGAACACCTACCTCCACTTGTGCTCAGATTCACAGTCACAGCACTGCTAGTTTACGTATCCTACAGACTGAGGGTGTTCTTGTGTTTCTGTCACGCAGTCACAGCCAGCTTTGTAAATTGGATAATCTGTGAACCTCAAATACGCACAATCTAGCAGTAATCATTGTGACACCATTGCAAGTTTATCAACTTTCACATGCACATACCTCTACAAATGACTGAAAAGAGATGTGAAACACTTACAGACAGCAATGACAAGAGTCTGATTTAGGGAGAAACGCAAAGTAGAGAGTCTTCTTCAAACCCATAAATTGTGGACCTACACTTGGGATTGTAGTTTCTACCTGTTTTTCATAGCTTATGAACTCTGGAATTCCTCAAGAAGCTCAACACTTCCACAAGAAAATTATGGAAGAATCATAAACAAGCAATACATACGAACCAAGGGACATATTTAAGGTAAATGTGAAATGTGTATACACACACACTCAAGGCTACTTTAGGGTAAATACAAGCTCAAGTACAGTTATTTTTACATTCTTTGACACCTCATGAAACCCACAGCCTAAAAGTAGGCTCATCAGAAAGGAAAGCTGGATAAATTATTCTTAGGAGGTAACAAAAGGCACGTTCCTCCTGATAGACCAGGATTTGGAATATTCATCTGACATGCAAAGCATCATGGTTCAAATGCCTTTTCAGGTTCTGAGGACACTTGTCTGGATCGCCATTAGGAGATGAAAGAAATAAGTTCATTTCCCTCTGTCTGTAATTATGTGAAGTATAACAAGTTATAAAGCCGTGGATGGGAGAATTCCCTACTAGAAAATGCTTTTTCAGATTATCTGCTAGCGCAAACTCTTGCATGGGGAGTGCTCTTGAGATAAAAGGGAAGAACCATCATGTTCCCCTCAGATTTGTGCTGTGCAAGCCCCAGGTCAGTATGAGTCTTGAATAAATCCTTACCTTAATTGGACCCCTCAGGAAAGACAGGTAGAGGATCACTTTACTGTGAATTGTAATAGGATCTGTGAAAAGATCTATAAGAGATTTTGGCAGTCTTTATGTGTTCTTGATGGCCCACAGAGACGTATCTAACCATTGCAGTTCAGCATTCTATGCTTTTACCAAAGAATACCTTACCTGCCAAACTGCCTTCTCTCTATTGCGCTCTTAAGTCTGTCGAGAGCTTTGCGTGGATTCTCTTTGTTGTTTTTTTTAGTGCTGTTAACACTTAGGACATGCCTAAAGGTATTGTAACTTTGCCTGAAAAGCACTTTTGCAGACCTAGCTATCTGTTCAGAAATCTCAAGAGTTAGGTAAGTTTTAGCATCACCCAAAACCAGACATGCCAGGGAGCGGAAAATACCTGTGTTGTGGTTCCAAGGATTTACGCTCCAATATCACCACTGGAGTAACCAGCGCATCTATCATGTGAACTCTTTAGTGCTTACCACAGAAAATGTATTCCTTGATCTTGTATGATAGGAACAGGGCTGCTAAAATGAGCTGCAGTGAGAAGAGCAGAGTAAGACCAGAGTTTCATCTCTACGAGTAACAAGAACTTAAACGTAGTTCTAACTGATATGATGAAGATAATGAAGAAGACATCAGATATTCCGCTCAGAAATACCCAAAACACATTCATCCTCTAAAGTCCTTTCCCTTCTCTTTCTTTTACAAAATCAGATACTAATTTGGGTAGGCATAAAGTCTCCCCGGCTGGTAGTAACCTCTTCCTCTTCTATGGTCCAGAAGAATCTATTCCTACAGTATCAATTGTACCTGAGCCTCTTTAGATATTTTCCCTGCTTTCCAGCATGAATAAGGAAGAAAAAACCCAGAGTTATACCATTGGAAGTACAGAGAGGAGACTTGGTGCGATGTATGAGAATCTAAACAGAACTCCCACTTCTGTTGGTTATCAAAGAGCTGTCACTCACTCTTAAAAAACCTGTGGGAAACTGTGGTGGTTTAACCCTAGGCCAGCAACTAAGCCCCACACAGCTACTCACTCACTCCCCCCACAGCAGGATGGGGGAAGAGAATCCAAAAGGTAAAAGTGAGAAAACTCGCGGGTTGACGTAAAGACAGTTTAACAGGTAAAGCAAAATCCGTGCACGCCAGCAAAGCAAAACAGTGAATTCATTCACCACTCCCTATGGGCAGCAGGTGTTCAGCCATCTCCAGGAGAGCAGGGCTCCATCACACGTAACAGTTACTCGGGAAGACAAATGCCATCACTTCAAACATCCCCCCCTTTTTCTTCCCCCAGCTTTACATGCTGAGCACGACATCATATGGCGTGGAATATCCCTTCGGTCAGTTGGGGCCAGCCGTCCCAGCTGGGTCCCCTCCCAGCTTCTTGTGCACCCCCAGCCTCCTCGCTGCCGGGGTGGTGCGAGGAGCAGAAGGGGCCTTGACCCTGTGTAAGCACTGCTCAGCAGTAACGAAAACATCCCTGTACTATCAACACTGTTTTCAGCACAAATCCAGAACACGGCCCCATAACAGCTACTATGTAGAAAATTATCCTAGCCAAAACCAGCACAGAAACCTTCCAAACTAACTAATCCTCAATAATTACATGGAACTCATTTATCTCTTGTTTTAAACTATTAAAAATATCTATATGAAAACTCAAGTAAATAGCAGTACACATATAGTCAAATAGCACCAAGTACTTATGTACCAATAGTAGACTAACTCAGCTGCATATCAAGACAGTAAAAAAAAAAAAAAAAAAATCTCCATTTTACCCACTATCCCTATCCATTTTATTCTTTACCCAAGATCATCAGGTCTGGGAGGTAAAAGATATAATATTCATCTAAGAGTTGAATAGACTGAGAAAAAATATTATTAAAATGCTTAAAAGTGCAATGATAGCCTTGATGACTGAATTGTTCTGCACTATACAAGAAAGGTTTAAAACCTGGTGGTAAACCTTCTCTCAGATAATTATCTTATCATTAAACCTAGTTAAGATAAAGCATGTCAGGTTACCAAGCACAATTAATCTGATCTGTGATTAGTTTGAGGAAGGTGGAGATTTGAGAGACACAGATGAAATATACCAAATGAGTATCTGATTAGGAAGAAAATATGTAAAAAAGTACTTTCAGAAGAATATAACTAAAGGCAGAATATAGGTATATTGTGCTGGAAGTAAGTTATCTATACTGCAGGATCAATTGCAAGTTAGATCAAAACTGAAAGCTCAAATCTGAACTTTTCAGGTCTTGAGAGAGTGCAGGGAGCATAGGCTTAGACTTGGTCTACAATCCTGAATTCAGTAATCCACTACTTGTTCCAAGTACCTTACACATTGGTAATGGAATACCCTGAAATCAGAGGGTTGGTTTTCCTATGCACTTTTAGGCATTCCTTCTTTTACAAAAACAGACTGTAAAAAGGCACAAATCCTCACACCCTTGCCATCTGCAAATTCATATGAAAATCCATTTCTCATTTACAGAGGATCAGATTCTATCATCATTAATATGTTGGTGAAACAGCTGAAACTGTTTTCTCAGTAATGCTATTAAAAGTAGTAGGGATGTTTAAGGGGTAGCAGTGACTTTGAATTTAAGTCACAAAATCTGAAATGAAGAGGAGAGAATTTTAGGCTCTCATTAACTGTAACCTTTAATTAAGGAGATTCTGTAAAGCTATGTCTACAGTCAGTTCTTAAGTTATAAATTTTCCAAATCCTACCAATTCCTGCAAACAAACCCTACTATACAGAAAAGACACTGTATGTTACTGAGTTACAAGATTACACATCCTGTTTGGTATTTCACTTGGGTTCCATATTGTACGGATAAATAGCTGAGACACATTAATCTATCAGCTAAAATTAGTAATACAGTAATTTAAATGCAGGGACCATTAAAAGAAAAATCAAAGAATATAAAATATCTTTATACAGTAGCAGCTTTATCCAAGCTCGTCTCAGTAGGCACCATGACACTGCCTAAGAGTTGTATATAGTACACTATAGCAAACTACTGGAGCTTTTATTTTGCCAGAAACCATAGACATTTGTTTTATTAGCATATCTGAGGTATACTAACTGTGTGCCTGTAGTGTGAAAAAGACAGGTATTTAAGTAACCATCTAAAAGTATAATTATGGACAATTTGCACATCTTTCATGGTTCTCTTTTGTAAAAGGATGCAGCAACACTGATTGTATGAATTTCTACACATTTCCCATCCCTGTTTTCTCATACTAGGTCTTAAATTATCGAATTGAAAGTGGACATGTGGGTCTACCGATTATATTCAGAGGAAAGGAAAGGGGGTCAGGGCTCTTGGTTTCTATGCAGAGTTTATATCCAGCTAACATTTCTGAGTGAGCTTCATTCACAAAGGTTCCTCTTCTGTAAATTTATGGTGAAAAATACTTTCTTCCCAGTGTTCCCCCAAATTCCACTGATTTCCCACTTCTAAACCCATGTCCTGCCCCCTAAATTAATTTGGTCTATTATGACCCCTTGACTAACACACTCTGAGCTACAGACGGAGGTAGGCTGGCAGCACGGTGGCTTTACCAGGTTCCTGACTTCTGGCCCGCTCTGTGGTGTTTGCTGGAAAACATGCTCACAAAACCAACTTGAATCTACTTCCACATGTAGCAAACTGTCAAGATGAATGATTCTCCTTTCAAGAATAAATTCCAAAAGCAATGTCTAGGCATTGGGAAAGACTATAGGACCTTTAGCTGCAGGACATGCTCAGCTGTAGTTTTGAATGAGTATGATATATACGTCAGTTTGGAGCTAAGAAAGCCAGCGTTTGCGACCATTCAGATGGAGTTTTAGAAAATGCCTAATATTTTCAACATCAGCTCAGCAATCACTTAAGAAAAAAAAAAATCCATATGAAAGTCTTCAAATGCATTATATCACTATCAGACCACCATACCGGCTGACAGCGCAAGATCAACAATTTTCCTGTCTCAAAACAGAAAACATTGGAGATGTTCTCCCTAGGACTCCAGATCTTTTTCAGATACTGACTTGAGTACATCTTATCACTGAAAGACTCTGAAAGGGAAAGGATTTGTACCAGCTGTGCTTTGAGCTTTCTGAAAAAGGTTTTGAGACATAATGATATCTGTAGAGGGAGGAACGCAGAAGTGCCCATATAGTTTGCATCTGAACCAACAAAGTGCACGTGGCAGGATTTGAAAATCAGTGCTATCTTGGGAAATTAACTGTAGATCTTAACCCATGAATCAAAGGTGTTTAAAAAGCTTTAATTGGAATTGGTTTAATGCAAAAATATTGTTTGCACGTGGGGCAAAATTATTTTAATGATATATTATTTCCTCTGGAAAAAATGTAAACTTAGAGGGTTTGGGCTTTGGGGGTGGGTGGTAGGTGTTATGTTCCACAATGAAAATCTACATATTTTAAAAAACACATTTCTAAAGGAACACATTTGTTGCACAAATAATAGAAATTAAAGAAAATTGGTTTGTTCTGGAGTTGAATGATAGTAAATTTCAAAACAAAATCATTAATTTTACTAGAAAGTACCAGTCAGAAACTATAATAATTTGAAAGCTACTTAGATGGGAATGGTATAAGACCTTGACATTGAAAAAAAAAGTACATGTATTTCTCAAAACTGACTGTAACGTCTCCCTTTTTTTTTTGTTGCTTTTTGTTGTTCTGTTTTTTCTTTTTTTGTTCTATTCCAATAGACTGAACCAGTATTATTCACTGTAATCCACTAGTTGTCTAATGTGAGTAGCTTACCATCTTTTCATGCTTTCTACAGCACACAGAGCTTCTGAAAACGTCATTACTATGCAATTTAGAATTTTTCCTTTTCTCTGCAAGATTAAAAGTTGTTAGTTCAAACAGGCATGCAGTATTCTGCATTTGATTAATTTCTTCATTGACCTTTCATTCTAGATGCCCACCAAAACCTAGATTTGAGATAAAATTACAAAATGCAACAGAGTGTATATAGATGTTAGAGGATCTGATGGAACACTTAACAGATTTTCATGGCTAGACATTTCTTTTGGCTTACTTGGTTCATGTTGCTCTCCAGCATAACAATATAACTGATTTAAAAACAAAAACTTGCCTTTCTGATTACAGAGCTTAAGACAGTCACAAATACATTAGCCCAGGAAAGCATTATTATGTCATAGACCAGGTTTCAGAGCCAAGAACAACACAAAATCTTTCCTGTGGATGGATATTCTCCTTACTGTTTCTCAAATAATGAACAGGAAGAACTAAAGGTGATCTCAACTTGAATTAGATATCAAATACCTACTATGTTATTTATCTTTTCCTTCTACTGCTGAGATCCCTGGCACCAAAAACCACAGTTTTAAATTAGGAAACTATCTGTAAACAGAGGAATCATAGACCCCATAGGTATGCTTACTGACAACTGCCCTAACAACGTATGTCTTTTATTTCTCTCAAAGATGATAAATTAATAAGCACAATTCAGACACATCAGTCAGAAGTTTTACATACACTGTATGAGAGGCTTTTAAAGAAAGGGATACTGTTGCAGTGCACACACAAAGATTTTTCTAATCTCCTCAGGCATTCTTCCATTGATGGGATTACGGGCCTGTTTTAACACTGCTGTGACATGAAAGCAGTTGATATTATCCCAGTAAGTAACAAAACAGAAGGCTCTGCCTCAACTTAAATTAGTGGTGTGTAAGAATGGTTATCAGAAATAATCAAGCCTTCTTCCTGACCACCACCAATTTAAATCTTAAGCACAGTTAGCTGCCTGTCTAAATGAGGTAGGTCAATGCATGCCCCACTCAAAGCGAAGGGCATCCCCAGGAGCAGACCACCAATGCATATGCACCTACACATACCTATGTTTGAGCGAAAAGGTGAAAGCACCATTCGAAAACCCATTTTGTCATCTGATTCAGACTACCTATGCCTCAACGTTGATGACTGACATTCTGAAACAGGTTTGGAAGCATAATCCTCCACCTGTATCAGCTTCCATTTTGGAAGGCATACAGTTTACAGTGGCTGTGCAGATCTGGCATATTTTGACTAATAAAAAAAATAAGGAAATCTCAATGTTCGAGGAAAATCTTACCTCCTTGATTTGCGTCTTTTATGAGTTTGAAATGAAGAGCTGGTGGTTATTGAAAGGTTGGCCCCATTTCACCCAAAATATTAGAAATATTTAATGAATCCTATGGAAAGCAATGAGTTTATTAAATGCAGAATCATATATGCTTGTGCAGATGTTTGAGGAAGTGGATTCTATCAGGTAATATCTGAAGACTTTACTCTGTATTTGTTCCCATAAACTTGATGATCAATTGATAATTTGGAAAGACAGAAAAGAAAGAATGTACATGGACCAAATAAGGAACAACACAATGGATATGGCAAGCTTTCCAAATAAAACAGCAAGTGGCTATAACTTTCATTGTTACGGCTGTGACATTTTAAAGTTTTTTTTGTCCTAAAAATAAAACCTCATCTCCTCTGATCAAAGCAAGTATATGTTTTATATTGTATATACACATTTACAATATTTAAAACATAATTATATTTATATTAAAGACGGCACTTTACAAAATGTAAGCATCATTTTTAATAGATCTCAGTGATTTGTAAAGCTCAGTTTCACTATGGGTACTTTCCTATGGGATCTCTTGTTTTTCCTCTAGTCTTTGAATCTTTTAAAGCCTCTCTCATTATTTTTGTTGTCTGAAGTTGGGCAATAATGTTACTGTGATTAATTAAGCAAAAAGACATGGAGATGGGGGTGTGGTAATCATCAGATAATAAAGCCCTCTGGGTCTCGCAATGCATGAGGTGCAGCCAGGACCCTTTATCCCCAGAGGTCTGATTATCTCCAGGAAAACTACACCTCCCTGTACTTGCTGTATGGCTATTATGAAATATCTTTACATTTTATAGATAAAGTAAATTACTTTAATCACTGAAAATTGCCAGTGTTGTGAGGTTTCAGCTGTGAGGTTCAGAGCTTAATCTGCCCATTTCAAGTCTGAAATAACCAATAATTGTTCTAATAAAAGCAGCAGTAAATCATTATTTAAATGCTGGGATCATCCCCTCAGAGTGGCAAAGGCACCTTCTGTATGTTTGATGACATGGGGTGCTCATTTAACCATAACCCTGGAAGAGCAACCCGTAAGGGAAATACTTTATCAGGGCTATTTAGTGTGTGTAAACAATGTTTTGTTACAGCATGAAATTATTTTCTGTCATTCTGCAAAGTCCTAGGTCAGCAAACAACATCTGCCCAACATCCGAAAATCTCTTCAGAAAAAAAAAAAATGCAAGTGTCTTTTATTTGTCACACTTCCAATCAGGCACTTTTCAGAAAAACTTCAGTGACTTTTGTTTAAAGGCAAAATACATATTCCCATTCCTAAATCATTGGAACGCACAAGAAACACGTTTACTAATTGCAAATATGACAGAGATGTCAGTGACAACTCCATCCCACCCTCCCCATGCTCTGGAATTGTGAACAGAGGGCTCTGGCAGAAGCCACGGTCAATCAAAACACGTATCAGGGCTGCCAGCCCTGGAACCGTGATATTCTCGTTTCCCTTCCATGGGTGAGCACAGAAGTAGAAATTCCAGAACTACATCATGGCTGATGCAAGAGTCACTGACTGACAAAAATATCACCTTCTGGAGTGTTTCTTTCGGGAAAGGTATTTCCAGAAACAAAGATTAGTTACACTGACATATTATCTTATCCTTACCTGTCATATTACAGTAATTTATTTAAAACACATTAACTACTAGGAAAGATTTCCATACAGTTACACAGGACTACGGATTTTCAGCAGCCTACTTCCCAGAGGCTTTTAGTGAACTAATATACTATGAGTAAGACATTATAGGATACAGACATATAACAAAAAAACATTCCCGATTATGTGAGTATTCAGAAAGACAACCTATGCCTGAACTATGTAAACAGATGAATTAAAAACACTCCAAGGTCTTTTTGCAGTGCAATGTTCACATACACAAGAGTCTTCCAAGAAAGCAACTAGTTATATTTATCAGACTAATCTATGACACTTTCAACTGGCATGTCAAACTGGAGGTTTACCTAGAAACAGAAAAACAGTATCCCTAGGAGAGATGAGAAAACAGAACTAGGAGGCAGAATAATATGGGCCCCGATGCCATTTATTCTATTTCTTAAAGAAATGTTAAAAAGTTGTCACATTTCTCATGATAGGAAAATAATTTTATTTCAGAAGGGAAGAGTGTGCTATCAGTAATTCTCAGGAGAAATCTGAGATTATTGTGCCAGAGGCAATTAACCCTGAGTAATAAAAACTTCTAGCAGCCTCAGATGACAACCTGATAGAAGAACAGATATTTTCAAGGGAAAATAGTGACTTGCAAAGAAGATATATTTTGCTTCTGTTCTGGCTTTCAACCCAAGCTTTTAAGCTTCCTGCAGTAATTTGTTTACCAAGTTGACTAATGAGAAGACTTAATCAAAAGAGTTTTCATAGGAGAAATATGACCAGTAACATAAGCAAGAATCATATGATACAGAAGACCAATGTCATCTGCTTCTGGAAGAATTCCATATTGAAAGATGAATCTGGTTACAGGTTACAGCGCAGGAGATGAGAAGGAACGCTCTGTGGAAAGATGCGCTTAACAAAATTAATTAGTAAAAAAACCAAATAAGAGTATCAGTCCTAGCAATAAAGATGAGATAAAGTTTAAGGCTAGACTTGTTCACTCCTTAAGCATAACTCATGTAAAGAACAAACCAGTGAAGTCCATGAAAGGACTGATGTCAGAAAATCATATGAAAATGAGAAAGAGGGAAAGATTCTGTACCCTGATCACTAATTCATTGACAATTTTCAACAACAAAACATTGAAAATCTATTGCATTTTTCAGATTCAAAGGTATACGTTAAAATCTCAGTAGTGGCAGAAGAGTTGTATGCTTTAGTGGATAGTCACGTATTAAACACGAGGAGCAGGGAGGGAAGGCAGTGTTCATACGAGAATACAACCCTGGGGAATGTGTGTCAACACCTATATTGGAACAACTAGAAATAATTAGAAGGGTGGAGGGACATATTGAAATTGCTTCCTACATGATTTCTGTACAATTGCAATTGTGGACCAGGGTCCAAGGGAAGCTATATTAGGGAATCAGCTCACTGCCTGCCTTCCATGCAGAAAGGAACAGTCTTTAAAGCTACAAATGGAAGGGAAATTTGTAGCTGGATAATCCTCAGACTACAGGACACTGAATACAAGGAATAAGACTGATTCTCAGTGGTTGGAAGTTGTCAGTATCCCACTGAAAAGCAACAGAGCCAGGAAGAATTTTCCAATGTTTTCCTGAAACATGTCTATGAATGTATTATTTTTCAAAAGACAAAAAATTAAATGTGACACTTCTTACAAATGACTACATTTTTAATTTTTGGTTGAAATAGTTTGCATGAAGGTTTTTCTATTTGTATCAAAACAGTGAAAGTTCTACATTCCACTTTTATATATTTAAACATCAAATTATAAACAGTAAAGCAAAAGCATACCAAAATATTCCATTCTGCAAATGCTGAAACACTTCCTTCTTTTCTCTTCTTTAGGGGCAGAAGTGTAGTTTGCTTGCAAGGTGTCTGCACATATATGCCAAACCTGAAATGTCATTAAAAATACTGTATACTCAAAACTGAGATTTTGCTGTTAATGCCAGTGGAATCACCATTTCAAACAAGAAAACCATGAAAAGTGAAATTTTCTGGAAAGCTTAAGTCCCACCTGAAAGAAGTAATAAGAAATAGTTTTACTAATTTAAGAGAAGATAGTTGTGGTCATCTTCAAGTCATCCAAAATACACAAGAATTATTATACAAAAAATACTACTCCTGCAATATTAAGTACAGATTTTGTACTTAATATGTCACAAACCTTACTGAACTCTAGTAAAGTTCAAGTTTATTCACCAAACTGGAAGAAGAACTCTCACGTCCCACATATCTCATATGCTATTCTTCTTACATCTAACTGGAGAGGAACTATAATGAACATTTTGTAACACTAATGAAGTCTATCAAATTCAAAACATTTCCAAATGAAACAGAAAAAGTATCTCTAAAATGTATAGCTACATAGAGTCTAGCTGATGTATCTCATTGATTAATTCAAAAACTAATTTGCGTGAACAAAAGATAATAAAACAACTATTCTGAGAACACAAAAGCTAGGCAGGCTCTTAGGAGCTGTCATTGAAATAATACTTATTGAATTTTAGGGCAGGAAGCAATTAAAGTTTTGTTTAGGTATGTCTCTTACAAAAAGTGCACCGTTCTCTCAAAAGTTACCTATACCAGAATTACGCTTTGTGTGGTACATCACGCATTCAGAAATTTTCTTACGCAAAGTAAGCAAAAGCATGAAGTTATCTTCACCATACTTCAGTATTTCTCACGGCAATTCTCTTGTGAACAGGCAGTTAAAATGAAATTGAACAAAAATTTGGAAAATGTACTAAAAAGAGGAATTGGAAAGTGGCATATTGCACAGAGTAATTCTTAACAAATATATAAAAGCCTTTCTCAAAGTTTTGCTATGATTAACACAGCAGAACCAAAGCTGCCTAAGTATGTTGCTAAGTATGTTCTGCTACTCAGTATCAGAGCTTAAAGTTCATGTGCAGTTAAGAAAAGCTCCCAAACAGTTTCAGACACTAAAGTGAAAAAAAAAATTAAGAGCAGACAGAGCTTTGATTAGCTAGGAATGGAAATGTTGCAATGGCTGACCCCAGAGTCTTGGGTTCCAGAACTGCAGCTTGTTCACAGTAACCATCCTGCGACAGCTCCCAGGAGCAGCTCTCTTTCTTGCCGACGGTTAGTGAGGAGAATGGAAATGTTTAAATTCAATAATTATGTTAGAAAAGGATTTATGCAGATACTGGGTATCAGGTAAACTACCCTAATAGAGAAACTGAACTCATGTAACATTCATGCAGAAATATTTACGTAGCTACAGTAAATATGATCAAAGCCTTTAATTGTAAAACAGGCTGAAGCTTCTTGTGAAGAATTTCAGGTAATAAGAAAATATGAAAGCCAACTCGGGGATCACCTAAAAGAGTGAACAGCCTTTGAGGTACCAAACTTAAAGCCTCTTGTGCTTCAAAATCTGTAATATTTAAAAATGAAACAGAGAGCTTTGAAGGCATGAAAATCCTGAGGCTTCAAGAATATCTCACTTAGGCTGAAGAATATGTTACATAAAATGGGAGAGGGCATTATGAACACAGTCTAACACAGAAACACAGAGTAACATCTCAACATGCTGTTTGTTCAAACTTAATAGGAAATTAGATTAATAATGCATGAGTTGTTTTACATTAAGGTTATTCACTCACCCACCTCCTCACTTATTTTCCTTTAGAAAGTATTCTACTTTTACATTAAAATTAGATTGTTCACTTTTTTTTCCAACATGGCTATAGCAGATATAGAGCGCTCAAATACACTTAGATAAAGCCACTTTTATTGAGCTATGCAGAGCAGTTCTTTTAACATGGGTATTTTTTTGCTTATTGCAAAAAGTAGCCAATCTAAAGAGAATCAAAATTAAATTATATAATTATTTTTCCAGCATCATTGGTCACATCAAAGATGCTATTAAAGTAAGTTATGACAAATTGTAAGTGCTACTTACTATGGAAAACCAATACGTGTTTGGACCAAACCTCTTGTTTGCTGTGGTGGAGGAGAAGAAAAAGATCTGGTCTAGAGAAGATTCCCATCATTCTCCCACCCTTTCTTTATGGAAAGAGGATCAAGCTTATAATAGTTCTAGTTTTCAGCTACTAGTTGGGTAGGAAAATCTTCACCTCATTTTCATTCTGAAGAGAAACAGGTTGCAATAATCCAGCCTCTTCTTGAAGTCACCATATTTCCACCTACTCCTCTTATCAATCAATGAGGAGATTAAACTATATGCAGCTCATAGGCATTTTTGGCATTTCTTCCCATTAAATGCAATTAAAATAGAGGTAGTAGACAAGATAGAGACAATTTTTGCTAGCAGAGTGCAACTGTGTGTACAACAAGGAGGAGACATCATGAGCACAGTCACTCATGGGCTATCAGAAAAACAAACATACATTGTGATACTTCTATAAAGGACAAATCATCATCAAAAGAAAGCTGGGAAATTGGTGTCATCACTTCTGAAATATAAATAGGGGAGAAGAAAACAAAACAGTGCATTTCTCCCTTAAAATCACAAAACTCATTAACAGAACAAATTTTTCAATAACCTTTTTAATGATTGTGAAAACTTATCAACAAGTCACACAATTATAGGGATCAAAAGGACCTCTGTAGATCACTTAGTCTAATACCATGACCTCAGGTAGAGTCATCTGTACTTAAATAAACATTTACCAGGGAAAGCTAACAGCTCTTTAAAATCTCCAGTTGCATTCCTTCCTTTAGGGAAATTGTTATTTACCTGCCTACTTGACTGTACAGTGAGTGGGGTTTTCTTCCTGCATGGAGACATTTTTTTACAAACTAAGCTGATTTCCTCTCGTCCTTCAACTGACAGATGCAGACAGCAATTCAGCACGTTCCTGATAACTGTTTAGACACTGAAAGAGCACTGCCAAGATTCCTCTTCTTTTCAACAGCAGAAAATAAATCAGATTCTTTAAACTGTTTTCTTAAGCTTTAAATCTCAAGCTGGACTGTGTTTTATCAAAAGACTCAGAACAGGTAAATATAGTATAAATTAATGTATCCTTAATGAAGCTAGATGTACTTTTTGTCAAAGGACTTATCACTTTGTCATTAAAGTCACTGTGAACTTTTTCATTGTCTTCACTAGGAATACCATTAATACAAATAATAGCACAGGGGAAAATTTTCTGGCCAAATCCTTTTTTGCAAGACACACCCGTTCCTTAACTTCAGAGAGAAGCTGCACATGGGAGATAAGCAGTATTTGACTGTAAAAGAACTCCCTAATCACGTACACTAATATTTTAAGAGGTTACTATCTGGCACATAGGCAATATTAAGAAAAAAATACATAATTCAGTTTTCCTTTGCTTGTAATTAATATTTTCATTGCCAAAGCTCTCACAAACTGAGAGACAGCAACAAGAATCATTTTCTGTAGATTATAAAAGTTAATTTCCAATACATTATGTATATAATTCTTTAAATGCCATATCAAAATGCATTTTTTGCGACTGATCTTAATTTTGCATACGCTTTTAAAATCGTATTCATTAAAAAGTAATCTCAGTAAATTGATGTCAGGACCATGTTTCATTTCGTCAGTCAAATTCCTGAAACCTTTTGAGACAATTTCTTGCACACCACTAACTATACCTGGGAAATGATTGTTTCATTCTCACTTGAACTACATCCTGAAACATAAAAAAAATACTGGGAACTTACCACGGAGAGATTCCTCACTTAAAGTAAAAATGGAAAATGCTACAATACTGCACTGAGTTTTCCAAGCTGCCTTCCCCAAAACCTGAGCTCAAGGTGAACGTCCTCATCAGCTGGGCAGAGTAACAACAGCCCATACCTGGTGACAGGGCCAGGTTTTCAGGGTGGTTGGTTGTGAGGTACCAAAGTGACTGACCTTCTCTGCATATACATAAACATTTCTAATTCATTTCTGATTTCAAATTAGACTGAAAATTCAATGAAGAGCAGGTTTTGCTTTAATTTACTGTGACTTTCATAATGCAATAACATCAGAGGAGTTAATGTACAGCTCTATTAATTGAAAGTAGAGCTCCAGGGGTTGATGGAGCTCTTTGGTTCTTTTCCTCATTTCTCTGTAGAGAATGAACTTTGAATTTTATATTCCCAGCTCCTGTAGATCTGTAAGACAAAACATTTTTTCCTCATTCTCGCCACAATGCGATTAGGGAAAAAAGGCCTTTTTTGGCGGGCTTACTCCTCTCTTTTTTTTTTTTTTTTTTTTTTTTACAGATAATGACTCAAATCAGCTAGTCAGTCTGAATACTCTTACAGTGTCATAGCTTCCAGGCTGACAGTTATGTTCATTTTAATACTTCCTTCTGGCTAATAAAGAAAATTGGGAAGTGAAGTACTCGTATAAAACGTGTATCTGAACAGTCGATACTGTGGAGAGATATTAAAAAACCAAAACATTGGAGGAAGGAAAAAACCCAAAACTGAATCATATTTCAGTTTCCCATCAAGATTTGGAGGAATCCTGGCAATTTTTTCTAGTTAGATCCAACAGTTATTGAAATTAACTGAGATACTAAAGGCCATTTTCCTTACCTAGTGTTGTACCAACTCATAACTGAAGAGAGTTTTATAATACATAAAAAGAGATGGGACTAAGAAGCACCATATTCCCTTTGACAGATCATAAAGGGAAATCATTCGAGCTTCACTGAGATACATTGTGTACACCTGCACACCAGGTACACCTGAGTACACATCACTGCTCTACTTGGGTAGGAAGTATTTTTTATATATCTGTCCCTCACATTTGCACACATAAGTAAGTATAAATGTAGGTCTTGCTGGAAAACAGAACCTGGAATAAATAGCAAAATACCTAACATAACACATCCCAGTCTTAATTGCACCGTGACAAAATCTTAATGACTGATTAGAAGATAGCCCACCATACTCCCAGAGCAGCTAGATTAACCGTGAAAGATGAACAAAGCAGAAGCAGGCACTCCACAGCCCCAAACTGCCTCTATATCCCCTTCGCTCTTTACACAAGCTTCCCGCTGCTTTCTGCTTCTGGGTATAAAAATCCAGCAACAGAGCTGGAGGCAGAACTCTCCTCCTAGGAAAAACCTCATGTCATCCATAGGTAGAGCCAGATAGTCCAGGACTTCAAAGTCTGGTGTCTTCTAACATCTGCTCAAGGTTTACGATCCATAATAAAACTGCAGCCACAACTTAGATGACCAGCAGCCCGTCTAAGATGCAAATGGAAGTTATGGCTAAGACTCCTGTAACAGCAACTTGAGGCCTCTAGAAGCAATGAAGCTATGAAGAGATATAAGTTGCTAAAACATACAGATACAAGGTGAAATCAAGTTTTGCATACTTTGTTAAGAGGCATGCCCAGTAAAGGAAATAAGCTCTGCTTATAAATTTTCTTGAAGCTTAATACATCTTTTTTTTCTATTAAATATACTGCTTAATGTTAAAATTAGATGTTGCTTAATTCAGGTAAGGAATTCAGTTTCCCTCTTCTGAAATCACACACACAGACAAACCATTTCTCTCTACCCTACAAATACACGGACACATTCCCCCACACAAACATATATAAATTTATATAAAACCCCAGAATTTGCATAAGATCTGTCCATTTTTCTTCATTTTCTCTAAGTGCAGAGGAGGCTCAGGAAATCTGGCTGCTACAACCTCTACCTACATTACAAGCAGAAGAGAAAGAGGCCTAAGAAAGAGGTAAGCGACATACTAGCCATTAGGTAGAATTAACGTACGTCACTCCTGTATTCCTGGTTTGATACAAGAGCTCTATAGTCACAAAACACTGTAGCAGCTTTCCAGAGGATTACCTGGCCTCGTCTAAATCACAGAAGAATCTAAGAAGTCATTGGGACTTTCTGGTTTTGACTCTATGTTTTGTTTCTTCATTTTAATAAAAGTCACATTCTGGCACAAACACTGTAACATCCTGGGAAAGTTCAGCAAATATTAATTTTCCTTCAGAAAAGAAAGCATTAAACTCTACCTACATACATAGCTACATATTGTTCCGAAGATACATGGTTCCTCAGGAAATCCTTCTGGGGTAGAAAAAGAATCCTCTAAAAATTAGATTTGTTGTCTGTTAGCACCATATTTTATATTCAATTTTCTTTTGTCACATTCCAAGAAAGCAATTATTTTTGCATGTACAGACACAATGCACTTTCTGAAGGGCATGGTTTCATATCTTTGTCCATCCCTTTTGATTTATTGCCTCAGTGTCAAACTAAGATGGCTGTGCCAGCATTTTGAGACTCAGAAAGGGTATTTGCTCCACAGAATACCAATGTTAGTTCAAAGAAAACCTTTGCTTGCATTTATGCTTTGAGAAAACAGATTTTAAAATCTTAGAAACCTGTTTAAATTTGAAGAATATAGATGGTTTACTGATAGTATCTGTCCAGTTATGCTATTTACCTCATTAGCTCCTGAAGGGTGGCAACACGGAAAAAACACCATCACGGTCTGCAGATTAGTAATGGGTGAATCTAAATGAAAACAAAAACATAATAAACAGATTATAATTTAGTAAAGTGTCTAAAGGATAAAAATTTAATCAGAACTGATAGAAACTTCCAAATATTGGAGCCCACTAGAAGTGCCCAGAGCTTTCTGTTCTGGCTGGAATTCATTATAGAAGTGATATTGGCAGGTGCTTATAAAAATACCATAAGAGTATTTTTGCAACTCTGGTAATCACCAACTGTTATTAATTCTTACTGAGAAAGAATCAGACTCTATTTTTGCTCTTGGGGTGGTAATCTGCTAACAAGCAGGCAGGGTTCCCCTCATCAGCTTTGCTTGCTCAAGATGTTTGTACTTTTTGTTTGTAAACACAGCAATGTTAACAAAAATTTCCCATATTCTGGCTTAGCTTTTGAAGCCAGAAAGAACTGTTCTACAAGCATGGATGAAAAACTTTTTTACTCTTTCTAAGGGACCAGCATTTATTCATATTGGACACACTAAGAAATTGGAATGAAATACTTCTATTTTCAGCTGAAATCCACTATTAATGTACGTAAAAAATTTTCTGAACTAAAAAAAGCATTAATAAAATAAGATGAATTATTGCAGGCTGGCTCTTTAACTCTTCACAAAGGAGAAGAACAGCTGTGAATATCAAGCAGAACTTACTCATTGAAAATGCCCCGTAATTTACAGAGTTTACAGTAAAAAGTGCTGGGGAAGGGGTGTCCGGGTGCAGGGAGGGAGACTACTCGAACACTGACCAAATCCAGGAAAAGTTTTAGTAAGCTGAAGTAGCTTTGGACACTGATACATTCACAATTTTAAAAAATGCTTTGTTTGAAGTTTATTACATGTACGAAGGGATTTCATCGGTGAACATTATAGGTTAGTGCTTTTTATAACACGTCCACGCATCACACACCCATGCAATGCACCCACGCTGAAAACACACAGGATCTGTGTTCTTAACCCTGTGATTTGAGAACAATAACTGTTAATGTAACTGAGTTAACTGCATTGCTTTTAATTGAAGATAATCTTGATTACAGCCAAAGGGCACTATTAATACTCTGAAGAAATGACTAAGACTTTAGCATCTGAATGTTGTAGAGAAAATAGAACTAATTAGCACTAATTTAATTCTAAGATTAAAGAAAATTCATTTTTTTAATTTTTAATTTAAGATAAACTATTTTACTCAGAACAAAGAAAGAATAATAAGTACTTTTTCCAACTGAAAGGCATTTTTTACTTTTGCATTATTTCATTAATATGGGAATATGGGAATCACGACCCCATTAAAGATCAAATAATAAGCATTTAATTATTGACAGCAAATAAATTTTTAATAAAGATACAAGGGTTTTGCTGTATAAAAGAAGGAAAACAAAGTACCTCTGACCCAGAAATTCATAGAGGATCTCACACCACTATATAATCTATAACCTAATTTTAAAAGGATAGGTTCACAAAGGGACATGTCATTTTTCTTTCTTCTGTATCACAGAATGAGGTACTGTAAGTATAATGTCTGTGAAAATGCTCCCCAGAAGTACCCCGGTTCTATCTTAATCATGCACTTAAACTAAATAATACATTGAATATGTCATAACCAGGAGGACAGTCATGATAAAAAGTGATTTAACCCCTTTTTACTCTACAAAATAATACTTTCTTTTCTTTACCTTGGGACTAGTTGTCATTTATAATTTCTGACCAAGGGAGACATAATGGATTTACAATGAAACCCTGATGCTTTTCCAAGGAACATGAAGATGCAGAAAATAAGCACCCATTACATTAGCAGACAAAAAGATGTTTTCACTGGAACTCTGAGCCTCATTCTGATGCTGCCAAATAAATGGACTGTTTGCAGGTTCTGAAAGCATAGTTTCTGGCTAATCATGATTCTTCAAGGTAAAAATAAGATGAACTTTTTCTGAACCTTTTGATGCTTCACATCGAAAAAGATTCAACATGACTTTTTCCAGCTTTGCATTCTTGTTGAGAAGGTGCCCAAATCCAAGATGCCTAATCCAACCAGTCACTACCAAATACTCAGATTAGTTTCCTAAAATCGTAAGAATTATCTGCGAGATGTAAAAAAATGAAGGAATTGGGAACTTATCACAGTAAGAAACTTTCCTCCTAACTCTTTTCCCAAATTACTTCTTTTGCTACCTGAAAGTCTCCTCAGAACATGGCATCGGGGGGGGAGGGGGAAGAGTAGAGTAGAAGAAAAAGAAGAGCTGTCAGAAGCCAAAATATTTACTAAGTTATGGAATCTATTTTGTCTTTTCATAGTTTAAATGAAATAGCATATTCTTGACAGATGAGCAAATTTCAAAAGATTCTGTGTTGAGTTTGAATAAGCCACGTTCTAGCTGAGTTTCATGAATTTGCAAAAGTGGGTTGAAGTTCTCCCATGCACTGCTTTTCTTCAGATTCCTCAGGCTTTCAGAAGAAATATCAATACAAATAGGGAGAAGCGAGTCACATGAACATTAAAAAAACTCCTCCTCACCAGTTCAGTTTAAGTTGGTTTACAAAGCATAAGATCTGGGAAGTCTCTTAGTTGTTCCATCCCGAAAGTGCTGGTAGGAAGCCAGCAGCAGTCACATGCGTGTAGCAATCATGGAAATATTCTTCGTTTTGCGTATGGCACTTACATCATGTAAGCAGTATGAAGTAGCACCCCTCGTTTTGCCCGTGTTTCACAAAGTAAGGAATCTGCAAAAGAAAGTACTTTTCATAGAGTACATATAAACTTCTGCATGTACAATGGTCAGATTTGCAGTAGCATGGCCATGACATGCACCCTCCCAGCCTGCCTGCCGCATAACCACCAAAATGGTGGAGTTACCAACACCACTTTCAAGGATATCCAGAACATTCATAAATAAAAGCAAACATTTTGGAAGGAATATGACTGCTTCAGAACACCAGACAAAAACTGGCTAAACTAAAAAATGGTTTAGCCTGAATCTCTCTGTTGTAAAATTCTGTCAGTTCTTGTGAAACATCTGGTGCAGGCCACTGCTCAAGTCCAGGGTAACTGCTACTCTGTAATTTGGACCAAGCCTAAAGGACCATTTAAAGATAATTTTTTAGGGTGTGTTTTCCCAATCTCCTAGACCAGACAAACTGCAACTCAGCAACATCTCCTTTATTGGGAACAAAATTAAGTCCCTAGTAACCACTTTTGAAAACCTCCCTAATGCAAATTTCAAAACAGCATTGTTATCATCTACTAATGTAAAAATCAGTTTGATTTTCATGCTTCTTCTAATATAGCACAGATTTTTGAAGTCTAAAATATAGCATGGGATACCTTTGGTTGCTTTGTCTCTCGTGCAAGTGCAGCCTTTGTGCATATTTACAGTACCGTGATCGTTACGCAGACAGCTTCTCCGACCGTTTGCCAGGGCTGAGCAGCACAGTAACGCTGGGATAGCACCTCCCGTGCTCAGGCTACCCAGTGATGTTAGAATTAAGACAAATCATGCATCCAAAGCAGAGCAGCAAAAAACCGAGCACCTATGAATGATTCCAGGCTACATAAAGCAAATATGCAGAGATTATGTATTTGGGGGAAAGGCAGTCTCCCCAGATGTACGTATGAAGTACAAGCTCTCACTAACAAAACATTATAAGAAGTTTGTAGGACTTGAACAGCCTGCACAGATGAGAAGCCCTGCTACCTGAAGCCACTCCAGAACCTGACCTGGCTGCTGCCAAACACCAGAGAGAGAAAAAAGCAGTATGAATCAACATACAGCTCTAGGAGCCTCAAAGTGGCGAGGTGTTTCACATCAAGAGCTAGGCATGTTAAAATGCATGGGTTATGGGAATGTGGAACAGAGAAAGCCTCTGTGTTTGATGATAAGCTAATAGTCCTGCAAATAAAGGTACCAACTTGAAGAAAATAATTCAATTTTTAGAAACAACCACTGCAGATTTATTAGCATTAATGGAACATTTAATATTCTTTTTCACCTAAAGGATGCATACACTCAAAGATACTGACCCAAAGCTACATCTAGTGCTAATCAGTGGAGGAGTTGGTCTGCAGTAGATCAGATACACGTTTACTCTAGGATCAAGGGCTAGAGAAGCATCAGTCAGATGTACAATATGCCTAAGGATGTACATCTGTTTAATAGGGTACTTTTGGAAGCAGGCCAGGCTTACTTTAGTCATACCCATTTAGCACCAGCATGGTGTTAGAGCCTGACCTGACCTCAGGGCAGCGTGGATTAAAGGTGGACATATGCTCCCAAGAATGCATTATGCAGTGTGTTTGTCAGTCTTAAAAACACCACATGAAAGAAAGGTCCATGCATAAAATATGATCTTAATAAGGCTAACATTGGTAAAATCAGTAAGTACATACATGTTGTCCTTGCTTTTTATAGGTGTCCAATTATCTACACCGACTTCTGGCAGTACTGCAAAAAAACTTACCCTTCATTTGCCTACCTTACCATTTGACACACAAAAACCCAAACAAGCAATGCTACTTTCTTAAAGGTGGGGTATAAATTCAGTGAAGCCAAAAAGTAAGTCCTCTTCCAAGATAAATTAGATTTCTCCTCACAGCTCTATGTAGACTCTTCCCTTTTAGTCACATCTTCCCTCCTACATTAGCTTCTCAACACCATTTACTGAATCTGGATTAATTTTAAATACAAATGAGGCCTTGTTCTACTTAGCTGTGAAAGTTTCTCAACAATATAGGAGCCCATCTAGAAAATATAGTTGGTAACTTCATTGCCACAGTTTTTATGCTACATTCTCTCCGTTACAACTTCTACTTATCAAAAAGGACCGGAACAGTCCACTCCCCAAACACTTCCATGTCACAGCTTTTGTGGATGAACGGTACATAACTAATTGTTCAGGTCAGGCTCATCGAAATTTCCCAACTTGACTGAGAAGGCAGAAGGCATCAAAAACACCTCACCGCGGATGCAAGAAAAGCAGTGTCCCATCTATGCCCTTAACAAGCCTCTGACACAGGCCAGACCCACCTACTTTCCAGAGAAGCCTGGTTATTGAATAATCTGACTGAAAGTTTTTGTCAATAGCTAGAGAAACGCTGAGTGAAAATGGGAACTTTGGCAGTGACATAACCAGCACATTTTGAATATTTCTTGATGTCAGATGACCATTTAAAGAAAAAAAAAATCTTGCTAAATTCTGTAATTCAGTGGCAACTTTTAGCAAGGAATTCTGCCAGGGAACCAGGTGAAAGTATGTATTTTTATCAGTTTTGAGTTTGTCCTTTTCATTCTGTTGTATGTTTTCTTGTTTTAGTGTTAAGAGAAAGGGTGGATAGTGTTCCTGATCTACTTTCTCTTTACCAGTCATTACGTCTGATGCCTTTATCATATTTCTTCTTATTCATTCTACTCTGAAATAAAAAGGCTTAGTATTTTCAATCTCTTTCATATTATTCTTGTTCCACAACCCCAATTACTCATTTTCCCTTTCAACATCCTGTTTATTTCTTTCATATCCTTTTGAAGCTACTGTGCAAGTAGAACTGAATATTTATTCTAGAAATAAATAACAGATTTTACTTGAAGGTATTAGACTAGTTTTTGTATTCATTGCCAACCTATTCTTTGCACAAGCTAATATATTCTGCTCCCTAGTGAGCAGCATCCTTCAACAAGCACACTGCCTTCCAATACTGCCCTTCAACTAACCATATAAACCAACCTTTTATTGTACTCCAAGCCTTTTTCTCTTAAAATGATCAAATAATCACAGAGTAAGAAGTTAACTAGAGCAAGGAAAGAGCTTGACCAACACCCTTGGCAAACAATCAATTTCCATTTGTTTTCATGGGCTAGAGTTTGAAGTACTGATACCAAACTTTGGTCATAGTCCTATGAATAACTTCAGATTTTTATTTTTATCAGTGTTTCAGAGATTCTGTGTCAGCCATGAATGGACTTTGGTCTTTCGAGTAGGCTGATGCCTAGATGGTTTGGGGCAGGGGAGAAGACTCTCAGAAAGAGTTTTCTTTAGAAAACAACAGAGTGATATTTAAGAATGTTATTCTAATAACATGCTGCACCCCTTACTTCTGCCTAATGGTTTAATTATTAGTAACTCAGTGCAGTTCATTAGAGACCTATTGTGCTGCTGTTGGCAAAACAGAAATGTCACTGCATGTTAAATAATTAAAAGCAGTAAAACAAACATTATCTTCTGAGTCCTGGATTTATAAATTACTGTTAAGCATGCATCCCTTTAATCAATAACAACTTCTCTATTTTGTTTTTGTGAATAATGAGTATAAACTCTTTCCTGCCATTCTAGTTATTATTTGATGCTTTCCCAATTCTTCCTACAATAACTACAGATTTTTTTTTCTTTTTTACAACAAAATATAAAAGTGAGCAACAGCTTATGCATCCAACAAGATCTCCAGCACTAGTAGCCTATGTTTCCCCAAGTTCATCATTAAATTTTTCCCTTTTTCTGGAGGGTCAAGGATTTCTAGAGGACCAAATCCTGTAGTCCTTACTCAGGCAGAAAACCCGTCTGTGCCATATCTGGTCCTGGAGCACAGGAACTGGTCCAGACCCAGTCCTGAGCAAATTACAAACTTGTAAAAAGTTCGGGGAGCAGCACCAGTGAAAGGTGATTGAATAGCATTACATTGCTTATGTGAAATAAAGTAACGGCCTTGCTGGGCCCAATCCCCCAAATTTTTGAGAGGATTAACTTCTATTTATTAGCAGTGGACACCTTGGTGTTAAAGTAACTCGGTGCATTCAGTCCTTAGCTCCTAGAGCCCAAATTGTTACACCACATACCATGTATTTTAATCGCCAACCATTACGATTATTGAGCCCTGGTACAGCAAAGGCTGAACAAAGGTACAGTCTGCTTCAGAAAACTTTGCTAACACGTAGATTTTTTTTTAAACTGGAATAATCACAGGAGGGATTATTTTGTAACTGAATATCATTCTGCCAGCCTCAGTCAGAAGCAGACAGAGTGCATAATGAAAAACAAAAGGCAGAGTACATCTAACTTTTAAAAATTGTTACTGCTGACATGAAAGAAATGCCAAGTGGAGAATAATGCCTCAGCTGCTGACTTTGTCACAACTTGGGAGAAACTTTCAGAACCATTAAGAGAGTCACTTCCACATTACAATTTCAAAACAGATTCGGGCACCTGCAGGCTGGATTTTGAAAGGAAGCAAACCATTAAATCATCATGAAGGCATTTATATTGCCATATTGGCAACACTCCCATTTTAAAGTCAGAGCTAAAGCACTACCTACCCTTTTCCCTCACAACCGACTTTTTCCCTACTTAACCAAAGCAGGAGGAGTGCTGCCGTTCAACAGCTAATGCCAGTGCAGAATAATTATTCAAATCCACGGAATCAGCATACTTAAATTAGCCTGAGGAGCACCTACCTTACCTGTTGGGTCTTGTTGTAGCTGTGTACAGAAAGCCCTTATAATTCAGTTCCCTTTCAGGAGAGGGCAGGTTAACTGTGATAAGAAAAGGCAGGCATGATCGCAGGGACGCAGCAGCATAAGCACGGGAAGACAAAAAAGCATTTCAGATACTAATATGAAGGCTAATAAGTGCCTGACCCAACTTGAGCAGCTCTCTCCAGAGGAGTTTAGGGGCAGAGAATAATGAAGAAAAACCAGCAGAATGCAAGATCTGTAGAGGGAAGTGCAGTCTCCCTGCACTTATTACTTTAGGGACAAAGTAATCTAATATATGAGTGTGACAAAAATTATTTCTTTAAACAATCTATTGCAAGCTAATCTTCACAGCTACTTCTACAGTTTGTGTTTCTTTGTTTTCCTCATTAGGTGTCTTATAACTGTGACCTCTGAATTTCTGTTTTCTGTTGAGCAGACCCAAAAAGCCTTCTCTTTACCCCGAAGCGTATCTGCATGTGACACAACTAGGTAACACACAGCTACAAGCAGACCATTCCTGGCCTCAGCTGACTACTGATTACAGTGCCTTTCATTGCACAGTATCTCAGACAAAACAGTTTTGCCTTGCCCATACCTTCAGTCTAGCTTGCAACACAATGATTTTTATTTGTATAACCATTACATCAAGTGAACATAGGAAGACAAATGTTTCATATTAAAAGGGAAAAACTCAAGTAAAGCCTAAAACCAAATGCCATTAGGGACGTTTCTTTTCTTCAAGAGAAAAGATGGCAAGACAACAAAGAAAAACAACCACCTAACATGTACTAAAAAGCCCATCAAACTTGAGGTAGTCCTGGTGAAACGTACTTCAGCACAGGCACTGATACAATCCATACGATGGATAATAATAGTGTAAGTCAGTCCCTAACCGCGGCAAAGAAAAACAAAGTCATTTCTTATGCCTGGTCTTCAACAGGCAACGAAAACTGACAGATCTCGTTCTTCCATTTTACATAACGGTTCAGTGGGTGATAAATGCATCTTCAATCACATTGTCTTCAAGGCACAGCTTGCTTTTAGTTTGTTTGTTTGTGTCTATGTAGGTACACTGGCACATAGCACAGAGAGCTGAAAGCTCCAAACACGACCAGAAAGCATGCTATACATTTCAAAAAACAAACAGTAAATGGGAAAGAAGGAACACCACAGGGAAGACAGAATAAGTGGGCTCCCTCCTGCAGGACTCTAAATGAGAATGAACAGTAGCTTATACAGGTGGGACATGTGCAAAGAGAAGGGAAGAAATCAGATTGAAATTGTGTGTCAGCTCCCAAAGCCTAACCAAGCAGTAGTTAAAACTTCAGCAGACAGCAAATTTTGGAGGAAAAAAAAAAAAAAATTATTCATGTTACATAGGCACTTCTTCAACATCTTGGAGGCGTATGTTCTTCAGGGCTGGTGTAATCTGTGCATATTTGCAATCTGAATGAACTATTTTTAGAAGACCAACAGGATTGCTATCTGCAGAGTAAACATTAGTTGAGGTCCAAGATCTAAGCCAAAGCAATTCACTCACTGTTCACTTGACAGAACACCACAATGCCAACAGGAGAATCTTTTCCTCCTATTTCTTGTGTGGGAGCTTTTGATTTTTTTTATGCAATCTTCTCTTTCATAGGCTCCAGCTGATAGTTCATTTCCTCCTCGTCCCTTCCACTCCCTAGACTCAACCACCCTGTCTCCCTAGGTGCACATTATTCCCCACAAACTCCTCTGTTTGTCTGCAGATCATGCTGGATCCTTCAGCAAATTGGTTCTTTGCTTTTAGATATTTGCATTTTCAACATGTTTGCTTTGGTGCTGAAATAAGAAAAGAGCAACGGAGAGAAGAGAATCTGCAAAGAGACAGGAATATACTTCTCAGCATGAATAAAACCAACTACAGATCCAAATGAGTTTTCAGACAAAAGTAATGTCAAAAGAAAGTTAAGGGAGACTAGTATCTGGGGAATTTTATCCATATAAGAGTGCATATGTGCATATTTATACATACATATATATTACTAAGCCTAGAAAATTCAAAGTATAAAACGATATTTGAAATTCTTTCAAGCTTAAGCAGTAAAAAATGCACTGCTCCTAATGCACCTAAGAAACCTTAATTTACCCTATCACCTCACCGAAAAGTAACCATGCAAGTTTGAAAAGCACCTCACAGGTACACAATTAAAGACTAATTTAGAGTGACTGTTAAAAACATGTTTTCGTTTCCCTGATATTGATAATTAGGTAGCACTAAAGTCCTAAATCAACCAAGGCAATGTCATCTACAGTCAAAACCTGTTGTAGCTTTAGAGTACAGATTCTTCCCCCTTCCTGAGTCTCCCAGTGCTGGAGTGCTGTTGTATAAGAAAAAACTATGGCAAGCGTTTTCTGACTCTGGTGGACCACCAATCCATATGGGTCCTGGGCAGGTGTCACCAGGTGGTGGTGTTGATCAGCCTTCTGACTTCTATTTTATTAAAAACCAAAAATACAAGTGAGATTTTTGCCTGGGAAAAATGCTTTCATCCTTGGTCTGTCTCAAATTCTGACTACACAGATCCATCAAAACAGAGGGAAGATCAGCTCTGCCAGATCGGTTCCTGAGATGGAGCATCTTCCTCCCCAGCGAGGTCTGAGTGTCTTAAAGGAGAGGTGCTATGCTTATGACTACCCCTGGTGCTAGGGCACAAGTATAAATACAGAATTTTACTTTGCAGTATAAATATAATTTGGATATTTTTTCTCCTCCAAGGAATGTCAATCTCTAATGCTAGAAACTGCCAGAGGGGTAACTTGTTGATAACAATATGGTACTGTTGAAAGAACTGATTTTTTTTTATTAGTTTGACTTCCTTATAGTGCTAAGGAGACATAATATTGATTAGAAAACAGAAAGGAAGAAATGGCACGTATCACAAGTTGTTGTTGCAATTAATAGCCCTAACTATTAAGCAACAGTCATATCTTGTCAATTATGTGTGTCTCAGTTTTTCCTCTTCTTCCAATCTATGCTTTTTTCTATGTCATGTCATATACTGAAAGGTCATTCCATCCCCAGTTTTCCAATTCTTATTGTCAATTCAAAAGTGTTGCCACACTTGCAGAACAGCTAGTTTTGTGACACTTGTTGTGGGGGGAGAAAAGGGGGTATTAGCTGTGCAAACAGTCTTGATAAGGAGGAATTAAAAACTGCTGTCCATAATCTCTTTGGAGCACAGTGCCTCTCTGTGTACTGTTTGTACTACAGAATACTGGAAGTAGTAGAACTCAAGAACTAAACAGAAAAACCTTCTGCAGCACGAAAAGCAAACATCGGAAGGAGGTGGAACAAGTTACATGGTACAAGTACACAAGCTCTACGCACAGCATAAGTACATACAGTCAAACTGTGAATGAATTTAGGCTTGCAGTAAAGGGGAAGAAGAAACCAGCTGACCTGACTAGCATTACTTGGGGAAAGGGGGGGGGGGGGGGGGAAACACGCCACACGCAATGCT
>NW_010559656.1:63365-93920 GCF_000687285.1 Phaethon lepturus
AATAGTCACACTATCTTTTTTCCTACAGACAATGGCCCTATCTTAAAATTAATATTTGCACAGACTTGGATTTTGAAAAGAAATAAAGCTGAAAGATGAACATTTTTATCAAATATTTTTCCACATTTTTAAAACCAATATTCCACTTGCTTATGTTCACGTTCCACAAATAGAGACAGCTCTCCCCAGGCAATTGCCCAGAGAGGCTGACTGCTAAGGACAACCACTTTTTCACTCCTGTTAAAGTTTTCCTTTGGGATACATCTACACCCTCTCTTACTCAATTATTTCACTTCCAACATTTACTCAATGGAAACTGCTTATGATATTGTCTCTTCCTCTTTATACAATGAGTGTATAACATCAATATATAGCTACAATGGGGTCTCCACAGCTGTATTTCCTAAATATACACAGCTTTAAAGGTTTCTGGTAGTATCTGGGATACAGAAGACAGCTCTGGACAATAAAGAGTTCTCATTTAATTAAGGATTTATTCTTAAGTTAGGATACAGTCACATCTTATTAAGCATCTTACAGAAACCATCAACAGCTTTCAGAGCTTTCCCCCCACACACACTTCATCAGGGATTAAGTAAAATTATAGTTAAGATTTAGGCAACAATAAAGCAAGATAGTCAAGAATAAAGCCCAGATCACCAAATCAGGTAACCCAAGCTAGCAATATATTTAAGCAGGGAACAACATTGCCAACGGATGCAAGTAAAGCAGCATGTGCACAGAAAAATAAAAGTCTGCAAGGTTATGCTAGACATAAGCCTATGTTAAAACTACTTCAACATTTAGGTTTTATTCCATGCCAGAAATTCTGGCACTAGGCTGTAGCTTCAAATGGCATGTTCCTACTCTATTTTAAACAGCTAGGCTTAGGCATTCAACCCTTTGAGAGGCAAAGTAGAATATGCAACTCCAATTAACACTAATGGGAGCTGTATGTTTATTCAGCTACACACGCTGCTAAAAATGCACTTCTCAGCCCATAGCTTTAAACTAAGGAAAAAAAAAAACCCCACATTCTGAAATGTAAAGGGAAAAAGGTTCACATTTCAGACATTTTCACAGAGTGCAGAAAAAGATATTATAGTGCCGTTAGTACAGGCAGTATAAACTGCTACCTGAAGGCAAATCAGGCCTGGAGTAAAAGATCTGAACATCAAATAATCATTGATGAGTCAAGTCTCTTACACTGATACACAAAACAAATCAAGGCATTTGCATGGGTAGAATATAGTGGACATAACTCACAGCTAAATCTTGAAACTTGCAACCAGCAATTATTTCAAGAAGTTTCCAACTGCTCTGCATCATCTAAAGCAATAGTATCATTCTAAAGAGAGAATCTGAAACCATCTGTGTTTGTTAATATGGCCTTAAGTGTTAAATTTGCTGTTGCTGTCTTGAGCTATGTCAAGACTGTTTAAATAAAAGCTGTGACTTGCTAAATCCTGTCCCTAGCTAATTAAAACCATGAGTTTGAAGTATGTTGCTTAATACATTCCCTTTACTCACTGTTCACTGTTGATACACTTAAAGAATTGCACAATACAGGACACATTCAAGCCTGCAAATGCAACAGAAAAAGATATGAAAATGTGAATTTGATAGAATTCTTTGAGTATCAAAAAATCAAATGTACTGCTGTGATTAAAGGGAGGAGTGGCTTCATAAAAATGCAGAAAATTCCTTGGTTTGTAAAGAAGCGTATTTTTTTTAATGGGTAACACTCATAAATATAAATCAGACACGTGCAGGTTATCATCTGAGGCAGGTGCTTCATAATAAATAGTTTTCAGTGTCAGAAGATTGACAAAATACAACATTTAGAATTAAGAAAAAAATTGTAAACTTTATTCCAGGAGGATTTCAAAGCACTTAAGGCATATAGCAGCTCTTAATATGGCAGATCTTTTCTTTTAATTAGAATTTGAGATAATCCAGAAACAGCGCTATGGCTGTGTGCTCCCTTCCATTTTAGGCAGACACATTGTCACTCGGCTGTTTTAGTTAGGGGCTGGTTGCATCAAGAATTGTTTTTTTCCTTAGGAAGATTTTTTCCTAAACTCCAATAACAGCTAATAACTATCAGTGCAACCAGTGCAAGGTACTATCAGTAAAGGGGATCCTGCATATAAAGCTCACATATGAGAAACTTCCAAGTGTTGATTAAGTTTCTGGAGCCAAACATCATCATTCGGGTCCTTCTCTGCCCATCAGTCAGCTTTCTTATGCAGCTGTAGCAAATTACAGCTGCAAAAGCATTATCTATCAGTTATTAAAGAATGGCTAATGATTGTGCATCAGAGTAAATCTCTTTAAAGTTGAGGAGATAAGAAACATATTATGCTTGCTGTCGGAGTACACAGCTCTTTGACAGTAACCACATAACACGCAGATATACCGTGCAGAAGGGAAAGAAATGTACTGGGTTACACCCACATGAGCCAGGAACTTCTTAATGTTAAAATTTTTCACCTTCCCAGAGGCAATGAATTCTTGGCTCATCCAAAATATGAGAGACAATTATCAGTCACAATCCATGTCCCTGAAGCTTTTTCTTTAGCAAGAAGCAGCTTGTGCAACCCAGCAGCATTCTACTTCTGTTGCAAATATTAGTAATAAAAGTAATACTTCACATCTTAGCAGAAACCTGGTAGTACAATAACTTAGTAAGCTATAACTGGGGTAGTGCAAGGAGACCTGGCTCTCCTTGGGTTGCCTGTGTGATCTCTAGCAACGTCCTTAACCTCTCTTTCTCTTTTTCTCTTTCCTATGCTGCATTAGTTATTTGTAATTGCAAACTTTTAAAGTCAAGGATAGGTGTGTAATTTGAAGATAGCCTAAGTGCCCAATCACCTAGCCATAGGCTCGGTGTAAAATAAATGACGAGCAGATAACATTTATTGAGAGTAATCAAGCAGTGAAATAAGAACAGTACTCTTCAATCTGTGACCTCAAGGTCAAAAGAATATTTCTCCATCCTCAAGAGGACATCAGGAAGCTCACCATTTCCACTGAATGGATACAGGGATTGCAGGGACACAGACTTCATTACCAGTCATCCTTAAAAGAAACCCACACGGTAAATGGGGAGCAGCCATCCGGCAGCGTGCTGACGCAAAGACCACTGCGTCCCCTCCACTGGGAGGTATGTACAGGCAAGCAGAAAGTCTACCTGAACATGTGGAAGAAGGAGAAAAGTGACAACACAGGAGAGGCTCCAGATGTTCCAGTCCAAGTTTCATCTGAGACTCGGGAGATCTCAGGACATTTTCTGTTTGGGGTATTGTTTTCTGCAATTTCAGCAAGCAGGGGAAAACAAGGAGGAAGGGGAAACTTAGCAAAATTCTCATTTACATAAGACCTAAATTCACCCTGAATTTAATGGAATTACTTCACCTTCACAGTTGTATGTTCAAGAGTAAGATATGAACTGTAGTTCAATCTAACTATATTTCTGAGCTTGCTCTCAGCCCGAAATCCCCATACACCAGTGTGATACGCAGCTTTAATGCAAAACCTGCCCTTATCTTTTTCAGTACAGTACCATGTCTATTATATTCTACAACTTCATTAGCATGAATAAATGCAATCAATATTTCAGCGAAGAATGAAAGCCAATTGTGCTTCTTATTCACGACCTCTTAAGGAACTCCGTACTTCACCAACAACAGCCTCACACAGCTTTAGTAAGAGAAGTCTAAACTAATGATTTGCAGACAAAACGGCACAATTTTATATAATTTTTAATGAGGCGATTCTGAGATAGTAATCCATTTAAGAGTCAAAGAACTCTCATGGCAACTTTTACGTGCGCTGTTTCTTAGGCCAGACTCAGCAGCAGTGGGCTTGTCTATACGTCCACTAACACTACTGGAATTACAACTCCTTGCAAAAGGGTTAAATTGGAGCTCATGTCACCATGGTAAGTTAAACATTGCTAAAGTCAGGTTGTTCACAAGGGAAAGAACACAGCCCTTTACTAAGACATAGATCTTCTGTAGTTTATTTATCATTAACAGAAAGTGCTTTATAGCGCTGCACAGAGGTTGCCATAAAACAACGTTTTAAGGCGCTCTCAACCATATTTCAGCCATAAATGTCCTATAGACATATGAAGGAAAACTACCAAGGTTCAATATTATCATCTTTATTACAGATGACCTCACTATTGTGTTCTCTATAAAGAAAAAATATTAAACCATTAACATAGTCTGAATCCTAAATTAATACAGGTTTACTACTCATATCTAGATCTAAATGGCCTTACTTGCGGTGTAATTATTTTTCTACGAAAATTTTGTTGACAGCCCCATTAACGGTGATCATCCCAGAAAAATGTTACCTCCTCTACTAAAAATGCAACTTCTGTGGCAGAGTGTGCCATATATTAGTACACATCCATCAGCAATTCACTTTTCAGTGAAGTTTTATAATGAATGACATCTTAAAAAACAAGGCACAAATTAATGAAAATTCAGTCATTTCATTATGTGTTACAAAGCTTAAACAGCTGAAACAGCTATACTGTTTAATTCAGATATTTCTATTCCCCTTACACACTACTTCTCACTAGTCCTATTTGTCAGTATGGTTCCATAACACAAAGATATTATTACAAGCTGTATTATTGCAGCTCATAAAGATTCTTATAAAAATCCAAAGGAGACAGTAGAAAAAATAACATTACTTATTGTTTCATTATTTTTTAAAATAAGATGCGTATGTTTGATGCCAAAATGTGTTTTTGCTTAACTTGCAGCTCTGTACATCCTAAATCTAAAAAGCCCCTAAGCAATTTCTAATGCCTCGTGTCAGAGTAGGGCTATAGCAACAGTTCTCACTTTCGAGCCTGTTCTACTGCATTATTCTACGGCAACTTCACAGAATTTGTCCGACTTACTGAAATGTCCTCACATAAGCAAGACATGATTTATGAAGACGGTCACTTTTACTTGAACACAGCAGATTTAAATCATTAAACTGCCTTTCTTACATTGGAAATAATTCTGTCTGCAAAAGTTATATTTCAGTACAAAGCAGTACTGCTCTGAAAATGGTTTCCCGTCATACAGTGCTTTAGAAAGGACTTTCTCATATTTGCTCTGGAAAGCACATTTTGTCCTCCATAAATAATAATGATTGCAGGGATTAGAGGGGGAAAAAAACAAGTTGTAATTTTTTTTTGACCTATTTGAAAATACCTCTTTACCCATTTAATTTTTTTTTTTTTTTTTTTTTTTTTTGGTCCTCTGGAACGTACACACACAATTTCTTATTCTAGTTTTCACTACAAAGTATTGCTGGAGAGGGCACACAGCTACCGTCACCGCATGGCTGCACCAAAACAGAACTGTGAACACTGTTCTGCAATAGCAACACGTCTCTGTTAACCTTGGCAACAAGCTTCCCGGAATCTGCCTAAAACCCAGAACGTCTCTACGTCTTACTGCTGTAAGAGGCCCCAGATTATTCTTTCCTTTTCTTTTGGCTGTTACTGTTCCTCAAATGGATAACAGAGAAATCAATTACAGAAAGTTACATTCTTGGGGGTTTTAGGAAAGAAAGAGGGCCTAGAGAGATATGCAAGCTACGGCGACAGTATATTCCTATTATTCACCTTGATACAGTTTTTGTACATTGTGCTCATCATAGTTCAACAGTACCTGACAAAACTAATGCTAGTTTTCATCTAACACCAGCTTGTGATGTTAAATAAGAAGCTGTGTGTGTGAACGTGCTTTTAAGCACTACAGTGCACCAAAGAATGAGCTGTTTTCAGCTAACATTGAGCCACTAATGATTTTAATGAGAGTGCCTTCTGGATTCATATTTTTTTCATAAAATACATCACACTAAAACAAAATCAATGAGAAACATTAATTAGGGCCTTTTTAGATGCCTTCTGTGGTGGTGTTTTTCTTTTGAGAAGCACCAGATGAAGAATGCTGTGCTTTATTTAAGCTAAGTTGTTTGACATTTAGATGAGAGAAAAAAGAGAAAAATACTAACAAACACAGGAACAATTTTTGACAGCTCTTTGTCATGCAAGAGAGAAAAAAGGGGACCGACTGTGAGATACTACTTTGAAGCCCTGGAAATTTGTAATGAAAAATTTAAGATACAAGAGAGGAAGAAAGATGAGCTATTCATTTGGTTCTGCATATATTAACACTTGTAATTCAAACTAAAGGTTTGCTATGTGTTTTCATAATTTTGACTCTAATAAATATCTTGGAGAATTGCTTTGATATTCTAAGATCATGCGTGTAGCTTGCATCCATTAAGAAAAATGGGGAACAATCATCATCAGCCCTCTTGGCGCTAATGAGAAGGTCATTGCTCTTTAATTATCACAGACATGAAACTGGAATATTTCAAAGGGTTTGTGGAATACAGTGGCTATGGGCAAAGCTATGTATCTGTTTAGAAGTCTGTCTGTCACAGAGCAAATCACGTAAGACGTGCATCTTCCATCCTGTAGCCTCTCTGCTTTTGTGTACAGTTAATTTTCAAGTTTGTATCACTGTTTCTTGCACATTGCATTAATCTGGGAAATTTAGACCAGCTATTAGCAGGGGCCAAGTAGGAGGGAGGAGGGCAGAGAGAGGAGGAGAAAAAGGGATAGAGATGTGAGAATAGTAAAATGTTCCTCATCAGGAGGTATTGTGAAATAAGTACTAGTGTGTTGTGTGACCTTATTTCCCACAGTAGGGGTGTTATGAAGAAATAGAAATGATGGTGTTGCAGGAAAATATTAGCAAATTAAAAATTTGTGTTTGGCATTGGTTGTGATCTCACTCATATTTCTACCCTTGCAAAGGAAGTGACTACAGGGGGAACACATACAGTTGGGGGAACACATACAGTTGGGGGAAAGCAAGGGGTGGAATCAAAAGTAAAAGTGAGTTTTTTCCCTTTTGGTTCTGAATTCCCCAAAACAATTTCCTCCTACTCCTGGTACAGAACTAATGCAAATCATTGCCCTCACATCTATTATGTTTACACTATACATTTTATTTTGCAGACTATTTCCATTTTGATTTGTACACTTTGGAGTATTACTACTCAACAGCTAACTTCCCTCTTTTTGCTCAATTTTTACCTTTGTGAGCAGCCACATTCCCAAAGGCAGGGTGGGAGAGTTAAAAAAAAAAAAAAAAAGAGAGAAAGCATTCAAAATGCCAGCAATCAACTCTCATTCTCTTCTGGATGATTTGTTGTAATGGAAAGTTATGGTAAATATGCAAAATTAGCTTCTAAAGCTAAAATTCATAAATATTTCTCACAATTAAGACTGTTTCTATTTGCCAGCTTTGGAAGACCAATACTGAAATTTCAATACAAACTGACTTACGGAACTCGGATCTCTAAATTTTTATTACTGAAATTTGATGTTAACATTTCAACAGAGTAATACAACAGCAAATCTTTACGACAGATTAAAAGTTTACCTTCCTGCAACAACCCTCATCTTGAAAGCCAGCTTAGGTGGAATTACATAGGTGAAAAGGGAGTGATTTTCAAAATTATTTCCCACAGAGATTCCAACTAATTATTTTCACAGAGTTTGACCTTTCTGTGGAAATAAGAATTCCCTTTCCTCCCTATGCCAGATATCAGGCCAGCAAAGCTTCTGGGGACTTTCCATGAAGTTCCAAGAGAAACACCACCCTGTTTTTTTCAGTCTTTTAGAATACTATACATGCAAAGAGGCAGAAAGAAACTTAAGCTCAAAACGCGCATAGGTAAAGCCAGTATAGAGTAGTAGCTGCACAGATCTTGTCTGTTCAACTGGGAGTGCAAATGAAAAGCACTGGACACTGGTAGATGCCCTGAAACCAGGTAAAGTGTCCTAAACCCAAAGGCGGCAAGTCTCCAGCTAGGTGATTCTGATTTAAAAAAAAAAAAAATTGCCCTACTAAAAACTAATGTAAACATTTTTATAGGAGTTTTCCCTTGAGATCTACATACATAACACTGTATAAAAAGATCAGACTGCCTTTTTTTCAAGGCTAGACTCAAGTAATCATTTCCAGGGTGACTAAGATTACTGACTTGAGGTGTTCAAAGCAGAAGCATAGCCTGTGTCTGAACCGAGATACGCATCTGAACATCCAGATGGAGAAACGTTTTGTGACCTTTCTCTTTCCCACTCTCCTAAGAACCTGCTTCCCACACTAAAGAAATCTGTTGCACGGGCCAGCGGGGAGAACACAGCGTGCCTCCCACAAGGAGTGCGGATGCAGTCAAGGTTGCCCTCTGGCCAGACTGAAAGTGGCTACCCCTTCCCTGCAACCGAAAAACGGAGTTAAACAGAAGCCATGCTGACGGTGTCCGCTCACCCCCGCAGCGGGACGCCAGCTAACGCAGTGAGTGCAGTGATTGCAGTTCATTAGGCGGGAGAGCTGTCAGTGCTCTCTCTCTTCCCCGTTACCATCAAACCCCAAGTTCAACGCGAGAAGAGCAAGGATTCTCTGGTATCTCCTCCGAAAGTGTGCTATCTGGTACCCCCACGACTAGTATTTACAACTGTGTTCATTCTCACCTGCACTTCTTACTTTTTAAAGGACCATTTTTAAAAGAACCTTTGGGGAGAGAAAAACACACAAACATGTAGTCAGCGGGTAAAATCTTCAAGTGTTCTGTCAGAAGAGAGCCTGACCCCTCTATGTAGGAATATTGCCTGTGAGAGGGACTCAAAGGAGACTGCTTGCTAATGACAATCTTGCTCATGAAGAAACAGGGACATTAGCTGGGTCTCAGAAGCTGATATTCCTCAGTAATAGCTGTGTCCATAATTTTACATGAAAAAGTATCTACTGTCCAAACAAGGTAGACAGAAACACTGTATAAAAGGGCTTTAGTTGTTTTCTTTCCTTCTGTAAAGAGCATGTGAAAATTTGCAAGTATGGACACCGAGGGCAGGCCAGAGGCTGCAATGTTTCTTCTAAATATATTAGAAGTTATTTTCTAAAATTATGAAGAAATTCAAAAGCAAATCATTTAGGCCTTGTGATCCCTTGTGCTCTCTCTCTTTTGCACAAGCTTAATGAGAATAGCACTATGCAGGTTCTAGCTGCATACCCAAAACAAGTAAATGAGAAGTGCTCACACTTGAAGAGGGACAATTTTCAACTGTAAATCAAGCAGCACAAAAAGCACCAGGGAGCCAGTTTCCTGTTTCAAAGTATTAGCCTGCTGGAAATATTCAGCATGTTCCCAAATACTTATTTACAGTATTTTCTATCCTAAAAACACAAAACCAAGGTATAACTTCTCAGTACTGCATTCCTTTTATATATTTGTCCTTAGTTTTATACAGCTCAATATCCAGAAACATAAATTACTTTCTATTTATGTAGCTAATTTATCCAAATAATTCTTAATTATACTGTCCTCTTTCTTTATTTTGACTACCCTTTGCTTTGCATCTTTGTCATCTTAAATCCTTTTGCCATATGTTTTTTCCTCCTGATCATTAAGATATAAAGTAAATTGAATTAATCTTAATACTGATCCTTGTGGCACTTCATTTTTTTCCACCTTCTTATACTCTGAACTGACTTAACTCACAATTACCTTTTTGCCTTTGGTATCAAAGCACTTTCTAAAAAAAAAGTCATCACTTTATGTAGTAGACCCCTACACAATACTTACAAAGCTTGCTTGTAATTAGAAAAGCCCTTTGTACAGCACTGTATCAAAAGATTCCAAAAGGAAATGAAAACAGAAGAATGCTCACAACACTACAGGACAAATTATTATGAAGCCATTTTACCAGGGCAAGTTGCATGAGCTTTTGACAGCCAGCAGAGGAGAGAGAAAAAAATGGTTTTTGCTATTATTTTTATTTCTTAGCATTGGAAACACCAAACAACAGGCAAACGACATAGCTTGCTCCTCAAGTTTTCTATTCCCTCAAAGGATTTCCTTCTGCCAGTTATTACCAAGCCTTCTTTCTTCTTCACCCCTGCATCACATACAACCCTAAAAGCAGCATCTACCATTGAAAAAGAATAGTCTACCTTCTAAGCATTTGTTTTTTCTTTGTGGACTCCTCATTTCACTGTGATTAACAGTACAGAGGATAAAAAATTGCCACTGATGGAACAGACAGGTAGCTGCTCAGTTCATCTCCTTTGCTCCCACAAGAACCAAGTATCTCAGCAGACATTCATGGAAGGCACAGCACGCTTCCAAAACTGAGCTAGTAGATGATGAAAACAGCTGGATAAGACTTATAGGTACAGAGAAACTAGAAGCACCTGGAAGTACACAGTACTACACAGAAAAGGTACAGTTTGCAGTGGTGGCAAGACTCTGGTTAAGCAGATCTGAAAATCCAAGCTATGAGAGCTAATCTATGCTCTGAGAATAGCTTCACATGCTGAAGGCAGAGCTTGTTCTACAGTTACGCTAGCTAACCCCGAGAGTGGGTATGAAGTAGACAAACATACTAGTTAATGAAATTAAGCTCCTACTCCATAAGTATCATGAAAGAGATCTACACATACTTATTCAGAAATAGAAACACTGAAAGCTCATGAAAAAGAAAGCTCATGAAAATAAGACTGCTGGAGCTGCAAGGCAATGGAAAACCTGAGCATGAGGCAATGAATTCCTAGACCAACAGGGGCCAAACCCTCCACCTATTAATTTCATGCCATGGCTTCAATAGGGCCATGTCCAATAATGACGAGTGATAGTCCTGGTGCGGTTGTTTTTATGTTGTGTTAATACCGTGTTAAGCCAGTTGTTTAAAACTGCTTTGCAGTAATTAAGTAATGGCAGTTACTGTTACATGTGTTTATTAGTAAAAAATAGTAAAGAACTGTTGCTGTTCTGTTCTTTATACGTGGCCTTAGGGACTCTAGCTTTTGTACTCCCCGAAGTGCCCTCTCATTACTGAGCTAAACTTGCCAATAAAATACCGCAGGGGATAAAGGAGTTTATTTTTTTTTCAGTGGGGATGGGAGTTCAGCTGAACCTGAACATCACCAGAACGGCAGCTGCTGATTTCTTGGAACAGGAGAGGTAAGCCATGCAGGGACGGCTTTCTGCGCCGCTCTCCTCTCTCCTTCGCGTTGCAGCGTGACCACAACACGAGACGTGTATAGGTGGAAGCTGCAGTTTTCTTCCTACTTTGTTTCTCTTCAAGAAGAGTAAACAGGGCTGAAGTCAGTAGTAATTGCTCAAATGAAATGTCAGAAATCTGTAACACAAAAAGCACGGAGCTTTTTTAAGGCAACACTCACAAGTACTACAAAACCGATCACAGACCAAAATCCAAATCCACTTCTCTCCTGTATGTTAGAAAAGACAAAAAACAGGCCTGATTTTCCATGGCCACATACCTTATATACTCCTTAACAAGAGTGTGAGTTTGGCAATACATAAAAGCTTTACGTTCATCGTTCTGACATTTGTTCACTAGACAGGAAAAATATGGAAAAACTACCTGAAACCCCAGCTGAATGGAATGATGGCTGTTCAAAGCATCTCTTACGAAGACTGCATCATAAAAACCCCAACAACTTATGACCCACAAAAGATAACTGTATAGATTGCCATGAAACATTCAAGGATCTAAAGATCAAGTGACTCCATTTTTCACTTAAGAAAGGAAGTTCACTTTTATTTGCTGACTTCCAGCTACTATGCAATAAAAGGTAAACTTCTATCACAACTAGGTAGCCTACAACTAAGATAATATGATCAATATAACCATCCCATGTCAAAAGAATATTCCTTAAGTTTACATTTATATTCCACATCTTTTAGTTTTCAAAGAGTTTTCCACACACTCCAGTTTTGACATATCCTGCTATAAGGACAACTTTAGTAAGCTCTGAATAAAAGTCTGGCAAAGATGAGGTATCTCTAAAGGTAGCATTCTCAGCAAGCTGAGTACCATGCAATAGTTACACCACAGTGAAGACTATTTCTCTGGTCAAGACTAACTTTCAGCAAATCACTGTCCCATAATACCACAGCTCCAGTATTTTAAAGACAATTTTGTCATAAATTTTACTTCAAATACTGCCAATAAGTAAATCCAATGCATTTCTGACACTAAAAATTCAGGAGGCCATAGTCTTGAAGATTCTTGTTAAACTGTTTTCTTTCTCCTCGACTCCTTATTTGAAGCATATTTTTAATTATGCATCATTGCCCACACATAAATTCATTTATGTATATTAATTTTTGCTCCACTTAGCAGAGTGGTCACTTAATTAAATGTCTTCAGTTGTTTTAATGAAAAGAAAAAAAAGCTTTAACAGAATGTTGTAACACTACACATTTAAACATACTATTTGTTGCCTTTATTTCAGTCCATTTGTAACACTGATACTAGGACATTTGTGGAACCAATATTAAAAAGTAATATACTTTTCTAAAGCCCCTAGACTGTTTAGCAGATTTTTAAATTGAAATCAAAATTATACAGATTTTTCATTCTGATAATTTTACCAATTCACTAATTCTTTAATCTTTACAGGTCATTGAACAGCTTCACATTAATGAGATGTAGTTAAGAAGAAATTTTACAGTTTTTCTTTTTTCTCTCTTTTTTTTGAAAAATGTTGCATATCATTTGCAAATTAGAAAGAACTTGTTCCATTTATGGTACATTTATTTAAAATAATCGAATGCATGAGAGCCAGCTGAACACTGTGTGCAATGACGCTTTAAAACAAATTACCATTTATTTATAAGGAAGAAATAGACTTTTAAAAAGCACACAGACTGCACTTCATTATTAATGGTGTTCTCCATGCAAAACTGCTTTCTTTCAATAAGATAGAGAAAGAAGAGAAAACTCAAAGAACCAGGAAGAAAGCCTATCCTGGGGACATGCTTATTTTGCATATTAGAAATTTGTAAAGTATAAACAAAAACTGATGGCACCCGAGGTCCATGTATGAGGAATTTCAGTGGCAACTTCTCTGCAGCCTCTAGACAGTCTCAAACTACGCTGTAGTTTGAGACACAAACTACACAGTAGATACTGTGTTTAAACAGAAGTCAAATTACTCAACATAGGAATGTAAAAACTTCACTTTCTTCAATATTCACAATGTATTCAAGAAACACTTCTAACATCAGATGCCTGAAAGAATCAGTATTTCAAAACTATTGTAGACTGTAATTTCATGCTGTAGAAACAGTGAAAGGTAATTACTTTGGCTCAAGTACATTAAATTACTGTTATTCTATTCTAAATTGAATAGCCTGTTTCTCTTTCTAAACGGCAAGTTAACCACCCAGGGTTTCTCATGCCAGGTTTGGTGCGTAGTCACATGTGCACATCACCCATGAAAGTCAGCACTTCTCCCTGGCCCAGAGGTCCGTTTTTATTCAATCAAGAAAAATTAGCTTGCTGAAGATTAAAGTTACAGGTCTTAGCTGAGTATTTGGACTGCCGCTCAGCAGTTCTCTCGGCTCGTTTGTAGAAGCCTACAAACTGTGCATTGGACTCCCTCTGGAAGTTGAATGAAAAGCATTTTATGCTGTTCATCTACAGCTATTTCATCTACAGCTATTCCAGAAGAGCAGCAGTCATGAACAAATATATTTTGTGGGATAGGTGGTAAGAGGTTTTTTTCTCTTTTTTTAAAGAGTAATTGAAAACTCGAATTCCGTGAGTAGGTGTCCATTATAATCTGAGCATGCTCATTCCCTTGCACTTTAGTTCCCTCTCTCACCTTTTATTGGGTAGAATCTGACCTGCAGCTTCATCGCTCAATATAAAGGGGTGCCACACATTTCTTGGTCAATTTTAACAGAGGTACAGATTGAAACATACGCAAATTTTCTTTTAAGTCAGTTTTTGGAAAGGCTCAGAAAATACTTACATTCAAAAGACATATGAACTATTTGGCAATAATGACCATGCACCTGATAATTCCAGAAAACTTCTTAGTACAGAGGGATGATGTACATAAAGCCTAGAACTACTCTAATTAGATTGCTGTTAACAGGCAGCAATATCAATGCTTGACTGAAAATTAGTATCTGGCCAGTGATCTGACAACAATTCCAAATTACTCGTTAGTGATCTTCACTTCAGGAGGCGCTTTGTAAAAACCTGAACTAATTCCCTCTTCTCTCACTGAAACAGCTATTTGCACTATTTCTGAAATACTAAAGTTTAAGTTGCTCTGTAGCTGCCAGCTATTGTCATTGATGAGATTTGAAGGTTTTTTTTCTTTTAATAAGCTTCCTTACAAAATTTCTTAGCAAGGAAAAACAAAGACAGTTACAGATCCTGGGGCCTGGTTCCAGCTCTGCAATCAGCTCCTGTGATGACCTTGCTTTCCAGCTATTCTGATTTTTGACTCTTGCAGCCTTGAGGAACAACGTGGTCTCTGCATAAATTCTGCTTATTCATTTTAATAGTGTCTTCCCACAGCGAAGGCCACTGAGATATGGCAGCTTCTCTGATCCTTCATTCCCTCACTTGTTCTTCATGGCCTTATTACCAAATGAGGAGAGAACAATGGGCACAGGCTTAGCCTGCTGACCCTCGCCAGCCTCTGGCTCAGTATCTTAGCATGGCAGTTTGCAGCTGCAATGGCAAGCTGCTCCGACAGCAGATCTCAGGATTCAGAGTAGACCGTAGGGAAAAATATTAATTTATTATACCTCTAGAACCTAAGTAATATAAGTTTTGATATTAGCAGTTTTTGTCCTACATGCTTAGAGTGTTACACTCACGCAACATTAAAAAAAATCTTTACATTCAAGCCTGATTCTGATATGGACGGATGGACAATGCCTATCTATGCCTTTCCCATTAAGGGAAAAAACATAACATTCACTGCACATCCAAGCATGAAGCTTTATTTGGAAATTGAGAGAACAACAGTACAAAAATTAGGAAGGTGCTTAACTTTACCCATCAGCAAGTTCTGTGAACAATCAAGAACATACAGTAAGACAGTTTCCTTGAATTAACTATCCCTGTTTCCTAAGATTATTTTCCCCACTAAGGTTATTTGTGTTCAAACATCTAGATCAGCTTCCTAACCTGGGAGGTCTCTGTATAGCGCTGCAGTACACCATGCGTCTCTAACTCATAAAGCATCGTTTCTCTGAACACTTTCTTCTCCTCTGCTGAAAAGAATAATGTCCATCTGTTTGGCGATGCTAGCCTTGGCATTTCTCATTTCATTCTGGAATTAATTTGGACTACTCCTAACCCTAGCACGTTATCACAGCCCTGATGCTGGTTGCCACATGCACCAGGCACTGGAGCTGCGCTTTCATCGCCCCAATGCTTACAAGCCCCAGGCTGGTCCCTTCCACTGAGGAACAAACCTGCAAAGTCCCCAGGGGAGAGTTCAGGCTCCCAGAGCTGCTGAGATGAATCTTCCTGTTCACTGCGGTCATCAAGGGAAACGTAGTGTGTTGTAACTAATAAAATATCTGTGAAGCTATCTTTAAAAAACAGGCTGAATAGCACTATGGGTGCCAAGGTAATAGTAAAAATAACAACAGGCTCATGTAAGCTTTACTTTGACAAGGAAACAGAGACTACTGTTTTCTCTGTTAGTGGGTAACATTTCAGAAGAAATTAAGAAAGTAGTTGCTGTAGAAGAAAGAGAAAGCATTTGAACCTTGCTACTTACAGTTCAAACAACAGAAGCAATTCTGATGCAAACATAAGATGTCACAGTCCTGTCAGTTTTAGACAAGGCAGTCACAACTCACTGACAGGAGACATTAATATTCTAGGGCTATAAACAATAGTAATAGTTTTTGGACAGATACAAACTGCTGGAGAAAGCCCTGAAGATGGCACAAAACTTTCTCTGCTATTAATTTATTTACCAGATAGTAGTTTACCCAAAATAACATCAATCGGCAATTTGGATCATATAGCTCCTGCAATTAAGACAGGACTATGTAAATGTATATACAGATCCATGCAAAGCAGCATAAACAACCTTTGTTGTCTTTATGTACACTCTCATATCCTCTGGCCAGCAAATCTAACCTTTTTTTCTTCTAAAAATTCAAAGGCTAGTCTTGCCATACCCTGTTGGAATTGGGCTGAAAAACTTTCTAAGCCCCAGGGATTTGTCCTTGCAAAATTACATTCTCCAACAAGTCAATAGGGCCTTCTACTTAAGAAGTCTTTGACTTAGAAACAGAAGAATTGTGCGATATTCCCCAGATGTGATCTAATGATCATACCAGTGTTGTAGCTTCACAAACTAGCTGCATGCTTTAGACTGATGGAAATCAGGATCGTTCTTGGAAGCGTACATACAGTAACCACAAGAAGTTACATTGCGGGAAAAGTAAAGGTAGTTGCAAGAGAAAACAAAAATCCCCTGTTCTGCATCTCCTCTCAGCTTTGCAAGCGAAGGCTGCTTCAGACCATAAAGGCACAAAATCTGGCCTGAACGCAGTCACTTGGGAATGGACTGAATGCAATACTTCAGATTAGTCTCTAGGTAAGCTCTGCAACATTTCATTTCGTGCCCAGCTCCAGGTTGCACTCTCATTTCAGACAGCAGTCTTGTGCTCCTCTGAGCAGGCAGCTGCCTTTTTGTCTGAAACAGTTCAAATTCTGTGAGACCCACCTCAGATAAGCTGGGTGGTCCAAGGGAATGAACTAGCACAGGCACACATGCCGACACCTCACCGGTACAGCCTCCAGTTGGGCCCTGAACTGGCAATCCTTTCCGCCTGTTGGTGCGGCCAGTTCCACCCACCTTAAAGCTCACACGATCAGTCCGTATCTCAATAAAACATAATAAACAGTTATAAACATTGCAGTACGTATACTATTCCGAACTGTTTCGAGTAGGTAAGCAAAAACAGGTTTGCCATCCTGAGGAAAGACACCAAGCTACTTGGGCCAAGGAGAAGGTAGAGCAGGGACTAGAGGCCAGAAGACTGGGAGATCCCAGAGAGAGCCTTTCCTCATGCCGGATCTGCTGCCAGTAGCAGGTACAGCTGCCACCTGCCAGCAATAACCACAGAGCACATTGTGTTCTTAACTCCTCCAGCACCATCAGCCAGCTGGAGCCTTCTGGGGCCATGCACCAGCGATGGAGGGGCAGTAGGGCCATTTTGCTACCCACACAACTGTGACTGTAGTCAGCCTAGATACTACTCTTGGTTCAACTTTCCGGCCAAGCGGTCTGTAGCTATAAAGTGCAAATTGTATGCATGTCAAACAAGTTCTTAAAATTTGCCAACATCAGTAAATATTAAAATTGCAATGTGCATAAATTTGTGGTTTTCTTTAAGTATGCATAAATACATATAATTTTTTATTTACATTGTTTTCCAGGTAAAATAACAGCAGTATTTTCTTGTGACTTAAAAGAATCATACCACTTTAGCAAATACTTAAATTACCAAAGCACTTGCATGTATTGATCCTTCCTTTATTCCCTACAGATAAGTTATTGCAGTGTTTTGGGCCAACTGAAAAATAAGTTTCCAGTCATTTGCCATTGAAAGCTTATACTCCACTTTAAGACCCACACTAGTACCCTTTTTTCCTGTAAGGAAAAGCATTAGAGATCTTCCATGTCCCCTTTGTGAAATCTGTGTGCTTCTGCTTCACTTCTCAATCCAACTTAACATGTACATCTGTCCTGTTTTAGCAGTTGGTAGCTTTACCAAACACAAAAAGTAAGAGTAATAAGTGATACTTGGTTTTAAACTAAGTTTGAGACATGAATAAGAATCCTTTTTTCTTCAAAGCTTGAAAGAGACCCTTTCATAACCACTCTTGACAGACCACAGAGGATGGGATCTAGACATCTTTTAAAGAAGAGGTTGTAGATGCCAACTTTATTTCTCAAGTGGCTAAACCAGATGTATTAACTCAAATGGAACATAAAAGAAAGATGCCTTCCCTGTCCCAACAAATCTATTATCATGAGGGCTGTGAATATTACGTGTTCAATGTTCTATGTGAAAGAATGAGCAATAAAAGCTTTCAAAATGAAGTCAGCTGTAAACATATTCTGTTTTTTGAACTTAAAATGCAAGCTCCCATGAAAGTTGGCCTTTTAAAACAAGTTAGAGAACAACATCTGAAAAAAGAAGGCACAGCATATACAAAGTTTCTATTATTTTTAGGGCAAATTCAAAGATGAATACATCATGATCTTGTTAAAATGAGATTTTTCACTATACTTTAGTTGTACTAATCTGATGTTTAAGGAAGTTGTGTACATCCTTCCTGCTGTAAAATTTTGTATCTTTAAAAAAATCCAAGCATTGGTCCTAATTTTAACAGTGTTATCTTGAATCTCAGTATACTTGGTATTTTTTCCAGAATGACATGCTTTGAAAGCAGCATTAATTTCAAAAGTAATAAAAAGACAAAATTGGTAGCTTCATGATTGGAGAGAAAGGCTGGAAAACATTAACTCAACACATAGATAAATTTCCAGCACATATTCCAGTTGAAATAATCTTTCTCACAGTAGTTACTTCAAAACAAAGGGGCTTTTATTTCATGATAGAGTAGCCACACAGAGGGACAGTCTGTAGCAAACGACATGCCATTTCACATTTTTGTAAAACATTTGCAAAACATCTGCAGTTCCTTATTCTCATGTAGATTAGACGTAGGCCTTCCAGTCTACACCTGGAAACTATGGAGAAACCTATCTAGACCCACATTTCTTTCCCCTCCCATCCCGCCCCCGCCAGTCAAGACTTCTTAGGGGTAGAAGGCAATTATGGCCACATCTAGGCACAACGAATTCTGACATTTCCTAGGCTGGCAGTCAGCTTATCTGTCAAAGATGGCTGTTGTCCCTGAACCTACTTCAGTTCTACAGAAGTAAGTCAAGCTGGTGCCAGCAGCGCTCGCCGTCCCCAGCAGGGATATCAGGGTGGGTTAGGGCACAGGGTCCTCCTCACCACAGCAAGAGCATTTGCTGCCCTCATCCCTCCCATTCCCGCAGGACTGGCGAGTCCAACACTGCGGTGCCCTCGCTCTTTCCCAGTCCCTCTCCTTCTCACAGCAGGACACACCCTGGCCCCTGACCTGCACGGGGTTTAAATTCAATTTTTGTTTCGTACTCCTGGGAAGCCACAAGCTGAAGCTGAGCACAGCTCCCCACGTGCAAGCGCTTGCAGCTGACTATTCTGGGAAATACGTTATTGGGGAGCTCTGTAAGGGGAACCTTTACAACAGGACTGTAAGACTAGCTCTGTCTTAGTGTGTATAACATGTGAATTACTGTACTTTCCTCACTGAGGATACATAATGCAGCTCTTTCTGAAGCAAAACATACCCCAGGTCAAGTTTTGCCTCCTCAGTTATACTGGCAGCCTGGAGTACGTGGAAATATGCCAGAGTCAAAGTGGACTGTAATAAAGTCAATGGCATTTTATCAGATACCATAGCTAGGGGCAGAATATGATCCAAAGTGTACATTTTGAATAGAATTCTTTTAGAAAGCACTTCAGAGAAATAAAACAAAAACAGTTTATTTTCCTTGATATTATTCAGTCCACGCAGTACAACTCACAAGAGGCCAATAAATGATTGTTACTGGAAACTTTGAAAAATCATTGCAAAAGAAAACATTTATACAAGTTTATGAAGGCTTCTGAAGTATGGTTGATATGTTCAGGTCCAAAAGGACTGTAAAGTATCAGGATATTACACAGAGTAATGCTGATGGTTCTTACTCTATTTACATTGAATGCAGTTCGGTTTGCTTTTTGCATATGGGAAAGGTTAATTCTATGCTGAACAATGTTTTGATTCCACTCTAGTGAATTTCTTATAGAAACACAAAAGATTACTTGGATTAATAACAGGAGTAATAAAAATAGTTCCCACTTTATAATACAAAGATAAACATATGTATTTGTAACAGAAAAATGTGTTTTGTGGAAAAGATATAAAATTCAGATCTTGGCAAACAGGTTTGGAGAAAGTAAAAGTAGCCTTGAATGCTCATGCAAAACTGGTTTTAGCCCTTATATTTGTTTATAACAGCAGTATTTTTCTTAGGTCATTTTTGGTTTAAGCTTGCTACTGAAGATAATTAGATATACTTAATAATTATAGCAGGGTTACAGCACGATTTTGAACCAGATGTGATGCATCTCAGGGCAGCTTTTCATCAATATTTGAGCCAAGTTTGCTAAGTTCATGAACCTTTCAGTAAAGCTGGGTCAAGTCTAGAATGACCTCAGATTGATTTATGGCATTGCATTTAAAATAGACGTATCTTGTTATCTTCAGAAAGTTCAAAAATTAAATAATAGCCTCAATATTGTAAGTCAGTGGGATACTCTCTTATGGAATAGTTTTGTATGTTCTGTCTATCCTACTTGGAAAAGAACAGAGAAAGAAGTGGGCAGTTGACAGAATTCAAAACCAGGCAATAGTCATGATTGCAGCCACAGAAATACATCCACAGAAGGAAAGCTTGAAACACTTCTGATTTTTTATTGCAGAGGAAATGCAGGGGTAAGAGGGAGGGAACATGCTAGAGCTACGGCATCAGGCACATGATATGAAGGAATTCAGATGTGCCCTACCACTATGTGAGAATAAGGGAATTTTCAGTAAGATTGCAAAAATGCTCTTTTTTCAAGCCACAAATTATAAATAACCTGTAGAATTCATTGTTATAATCGCAAAGCTTAGTTGGGTAGGGAAAATGCAGCAATTACATCCAAAAACCCAAGAATATAAAACATGATGCTTAGCACAAAAACTGACTGTTAAAGACGTTAACCTGATTCAAGACAAAAAGAAACCTGGCCCTCGCCTCTTGGGCATGGTGCCCTTTGTACCAAATACTACTACTACTGCTATTAAATTTACCCATTATTAATTCAGCACTCACATTTCCCCGTATTAGTGCTATTAAATTTCCTCTTTTTTTTTTTCATTTAAGAGTTATGTTAGTCTTTATTGCCAAAGAATTGCTCCGAGATCAATCATCGACAAAGATTGTGTGTGTTCTTCAATGCACAGGCTTCTAAGAGAGGCCTGCAGAATAGTAGAAGGCACTTCATTCATGGTTAGTAGACATATCTCCTTGCTTTTGAGCTATCAATAAACTCCTTAAAAATAAAGATCTTATAGCCAGATAATTCACATCATTCTAGCAATAATTGATCTTTATCACTGCATACCACCAGAGCAAGTCTGGATACCATCTAGCAGCTTCACTAAAATATTTCCATAAATCATCATCATAGAGCCCCTCTAGGCATTTGGTGGGTCTGAAGTAGCTAAGATGCAACAAATCCTCCTTGACTAATAGTCAAGAGACAGCAACTGATACCAGTCAACGTCTGTAACTCTGAATGAGCCACAACATATTTCTCCAGAAGCCTGGGCAAATACAAGTAGGGGACGTGGAAAGAAACTAGGAGTGGCATAGAGAACATGAAAGAGAACTAAGGATATGTTTGCTGGAGATATTAAAAGAGGATGTAAAATACATGCAAGAATGCCAAAATAGCATGGACTAACCACAGGAAGCCAGAGGAAATCAGAATTCCGTTTCTGTGCTCACATAAACATTTATTCCTTTTTCTCCCTCTTCCTCTGATGTATCCGAGATTGACCACAGCCACAAAGAAAGTATCAGGTAAAGGTGGACAGCTCTCAGACAACACAGAATACTTATTTTCCTAAACACACAGCTCAAGGTATGAGAACCAGTAAATTAACAGCCTCTGCTATTCGGGGAGTCACATTAGATCATCAAACCATTTCTCTTCTCAGATTCTAGATGTTAATCATGTGTTTTAGCCACTTCTCCTGTCTGCTTCATTCACTCTGTGTATGACACATCATCTCTTAAGTAGAATGGGGGCACTTAGAGCAATAGCAATAAGAAATATTACGGATTTGAATTTCACCTTGCAAGGTACAGGCTGCATAGCATGCTTGTCCTTCCATGATATTCAATACTCTTGCAGTGTAAAAGCTCACGCGGCTTAGGTTTAAGAAGGTTAGAGCGTTCAGACTTACCAAGAACAATCAAGAAAGCCGGCATCCTGCACGATACCTGTTCCGTGCCACGTGGCTTACTGTTTGTGGCAATCTTTCACACAGCCTGAGATGGCAGCTGTTTCCAGGTATACAAAGCCCACAAAACGTTTTTTCATTGCGCCAAACACAACAGGGGTCTGCAACAGTCTGAGCTACAAGAAGATCAGGGAAGTATTTTTGAGACCTTTTTTTCCCTGGGTGCCCCATAAACCATTTAAGTAAAAGAAGGATGGACATCACGCTGGCAGATACAGTCAGCGTACACACTGACACTTCATAGGATCATCCCTCCACAACAGAAGGGAAACTTAGCTTGCAGTTTGCTACCAGGATGTCTCTGGGGACCTAGCAGCTCTGCCTACATGCTAGATTTCAAACTGCCAGTCCAGCCCTTGACATTTTGCAAGCGTTACAAAACCGGTTTGCATCTCTAGAAGCAGATATATTAAGGGAGTTGACTGAGGCTACTGACAACAAGTGCTGGGCTTTGACTTTAAAGTCTCTTCATCCCCATCTGGCCTACAGTAGCCTGTACTGCCAGGCCTCCGAGAAGCCTCTCCTTGAGCGCAGTTTCTGGTCAGCGCAGATGAGCCAAGTCAGCTGGACAAACAGGAACTTGCAGAAGGGCAGCCATGGCTAGGACTGAAACACACCCAACAACTGAGCTCCACATCTGTGATGTGCATGAACCCAGCACCGTGCTGAGCCTTCATGTGTCTTGTGGAAGCAAGGGCAAGGCACTGAAGTTGCAAGATTTGGGAGGGGGAGAATCACAGCTACTTCTGTGATCAGCTTGTGGCAAAGCTATTGTCACAAGAAAAAAAAAAAGTTATTTCCCTTCAAAATATTAAATTTAGATGAACCTTGATGTTTCTAGGTGAGAGATCGAAGTCTAGCTCCAAGTAACAGCATATATGCTACATACATCACTTATGAAATACATACAACTAAGGGACATTAGTTAAGAGAGGCCCCATTAGTCATTTGTGTGTTTACAACACACTTCCTGCTGCTTGAACATAGCTTCTCTGGCTTGATAGAGTAATATACAGAACACCGTTGTGACTTTTCTATAGAACACCAGCTACTATCAAGAAAATGCAAATACTGCATAGCGCTACGAGATCCGAATTCAGAGTACTGTTGTAGCTGAATTGTTTGAAAAGACATATGGCATCCCAAGTGTAACAGATAGTTGAATCTCAAGGGGGAACCATTGTTCATTCATCTGGACCAAGTGACATTCTTTATGCAAGAATAATTCCTGATTAAAGGGTGAGTTTTAATGGAAACTAATTAGGCAACCTCTTTAGCCTGGGCATAATGATCAAATGAGCTGTCACACAGTACCTGATACAATGATCTCACTTGGTACAAGATTTTATTCCTTAGCAATTACACTCCCACGTTGCACTGCATGTGTTTATTGCCTGGAGCACACATGTCAAATTAAAGAGCAGCTTATGCACCTGATATTTAATTATTGCCTAGCACTACAGACAACCGGGAAATGTCAAAGCGAGCCGTCCTGCATTGGAGCAACTAAAACTGATATCTTCTTTGGCAAAGAAAAAAATAGAGATAAAATATGTATGGATGATTCATTTGTCTTACAATTCACAGTTACAAAAAATGGCCTCCCAAACCTTAAATAATTTACCATCATGCTCAACGCTGAGAATTCTGTCAAAGCAGAAGAGTACATGAAACAGGTTCACCAGCTTACATGATTATTTGTATTAGATGCATCTTTGCACGATTAAAGTGTTTACAAGAAAATGGTGGGATTTGAGCCATTTTATACCAACTTCAAATACCAAAGGCATCATTTATTTATTCAAGTATGGACTAATTCACAGGTGTTAAAAGAAACATTCATTTCTACAACTCTGTTATCCTGCAGTTAACTTAAAATCATCCTTAGCTTACTGGAAATTTTCCTAAATTCCTTCATAGTCAAATCACCTCCTTAATCCTAGTTGTAATAAGGCTGAAATGAAAAGCCGGCAATACTAAGAGAGATGTAAGCAAAGTCTTTCCAGCAAATTGAGACATGCTAATCAAAAAGAAAGTTTTATGGCTGCGACAGAGGTGCTGACAGTAAGGTGAGGAAAAATCCATACCACCGCAAGTTTTGAGTGCAATTTTTAATAAAGAAAAAATGTGCACAATACAAGAGAGTTTCTCTTAGTCATTGATCCGTAATGGAACACCCAAATAGAGATTCAATGGTATCCTGTGGCTAAAAGTTGTGTGTGTATCTTGGGCCATTCTACTCCAAATAAAGGAATCTAATTACCCATAATCTTAATTGCACAGTTTAATACTAAAAAGGCTTAATAAGAGTGCTTTTGTATTTACAAAACTGCACAGCTTGTGAAAGAACCCTCAAAACATTTGGCAGGAATCCCAGCCGAGGTATGACTGACTGGAACCTCTAATGACTACAACATGTAAACAAGTGTTTTGTTTCGACTGATAATCATTAACTTCCAGTGTCAGGATTATCCCACAAGGTTTTGTTCACTGCTTCACCAGCCTGCTTTACAAAGGCATCTGGTGCTAAGGGGAAGGGGGGAGTTGGGGGCGGAAAGTGCTATACAGTGTTGTCACTCTTAAACTAAAGTGGCAGTAGGCAAATGAAAGGGTCATGAGGTAAATGCTTTAACAAGGAGCAAGCTGCTGTGATAATTCCCACCATTCTTTGATGGTCCCTCTTACTGTGTGACTCAGTGACATAATGTGCTAGACCTCCTGGTTATTTTATTTTATTTTTTAATGAAGGTAATTTGAAACGGAGCTTCTCTGAATTATTGTTTCATGCCTTTGTAGCTTTCAAAATTAAACATGTGCAAAAAAAAAAAAGGGGAGGGGGGGAAATTTGGTTTCCCTAACTACTGTAGTACTTGAACAATCTGTGTCTTAAGTGCTGCATTAAAATAAAAGACAGAGGAGCAGTTGAATACACTCCTACAAGGACAAATCTGGTATCTTAACAGAAGGGAAGCAGGTCAGAAATCACACACTGCACTGGTTAGCTCAGCTTTGAAAGGGTGCTCAACAACAGTCATTTTAAGAATTAATTTCAAATGGCCAGATCCTCAGCTAGAGAAACTCTGCTAAAAAAAAAAAAATCAAGACACCAAGACACACCAAGACTACCCAGATTTCTCATCATTCATTTACTTTATTATTAAAGTAGTTATTGTTCAAATAATTTTATGCAGAAATATTAGAGAAGATGTAAAAAATTACGTCCATTACATAAAGTGTTTGGTAAAACCTTTCAGTCTAAAAAAAAAAAACCACCAAACCTGAATAGCCCATATTTACATTCTCAACATTTTCTAAGCTTGAGAAGTGCAACTACTTCGCTAGTTTTTAATCCTGCAATTGTAGATAGCCAGTGTTTTCAGTGGCTAGTAAAATAGCAGGAGTAGCTTATAGATTGCAGCTCTAGTACTTCTGTGGCTCCCTGTAAATAAAAGGTCATTTGTAAACTCCGTTTAACTACCAATACCATGGAGACTAGTTGCAAAGGTTTACACTTATTCCATGCCCTGCTAGGATCTTGCCTGCGTAACAGGCATTTCCCGATCAGTTTTAGCAGAGCACTGAAAGCGTACCGTGCATAGCTCTCATCATCGCGTGAAGGAATTTATGCGTGCAACTCTCCCAACAGCTTTGATATATAACCCCGCAGAATCAGGTAGGAGCCGTGATTCAGCCTGGTTAAATTTATTTAAGAAACACTTGGCAAAGCAAGTTTGCAATTGTTTAATTTTCATTATAACTGCTGCCTCACAAGATAATGAGCCCTCATAACAGTGTTTTATATAAAAGCACATTATGCCTTTACACAGCGCTCACAAATGGCCAGTGATTATTAACAATGTTAAAATGTCAGTAGAACCAAGCCAGCATAACGGCATACATTTAGATGCCATAAAAGCTGCAAATGACTGTTACATTGTTTTAAAGGAAGCATCTTAAAAAGGCACTTACAAATAGAGGAAAATATTTGTTACGAGGAATTGAAATTTATGACGAGATGTCAATCAAATTTGACTTCATGAAAGGCATTAGCCACAAGAATCAGCTAAGCTCATCACTGCTGCTATTAGTACTCTCAGCTTTGGGATTAGAGACAAAATGCTCCATAAATAATTTTTGCTTTTACCTTTGACTTGGTATTTTTTTTTCCTTGCCGTTCCAGGATTTCAGTGTTTTGGAATGCTTTAAGAAAACATTCTCGATGTAAAACTTCAGAGAGTCACATTTGCCACTGATTTATGGTCTGAGAAAAGGCCCAACGTTTAAATGAAAGTCTAGCAAAGAGTAAAAGGTCTAGACAGGGTAATCGCTATCTAAATTATTACAAATATTTTAGAGGCTTTTAGCCTTAAAATGTCACTCAGGGCATCATCTTAGATACAAGTTGGTCTTACTCCCATCCACTGAGAGGAAAATTAATACGGCAAGAAGTTTAAATCACAAAGGATTCGTGGTGTTAGGCTGTTGTTGGTTATTTACACCAATACTCCAATGTTGTTCTTGTGAATTTGAAATTTTTCAACTAATTTATTAGGCTATGTTTAGTTTAATTTTATTTTTAAGTTAGAAAGAAAGGATTGTGGAGTGGTTTTTGGGGGGTTGGGGTTTTTTGTTGTTTTTTAAGATACTGCTATCTGGCATAGTAAACAGCATCACCTAAAATTTGTCAGAAGAATTACTGTTTTGCTCCACACAACTCACAAGCTCTATGAACCCATATAAGTTAAACAAATCATTTTTAATTTTCACTTATTCAGTTGCGAGGCCACATTCTGCATTTCATTTCATACATTAACAAAAAGGTGTTCAAGAGCGAAGGAGTTGTGAATGTTAATCCCCCCCTCCACCAGATAAGGTTTTATAAACATAAACCTTCAAGTCCTTTATTAAAAGTTAATATAAACAGAAATATGAAATCAAGCATCTTAGACTGGCCTAATCCACGTAATCAATAGCCAATAATATTTTTATTTTTTATTCCCAACTATTAAAATTTTATCTTACACAGACAGTAACCTATTCAAACGCAATATTCAATAAATATTTGTATCTCCCTCTCGTTAACCAGTCCTAATTTTTTTCCCCTCAGTTATTATAAACCAAATACTTTAGAAATGGAGTTAGATAGCTCAAAAAATAAATTGGTACATCTGTATCATTAACATAATATAGATTTTGAACCAGGTAGACAGGAGATACTTAAAACATTACTTTAAAATATTAGTATTTCATTGCTCTCGTTGGGCACTCAGTTGTGAGCTAAGGCAGTAAATTAGTCTTCCTTAAATGTGCATTAAATAGACATTGTTTCTCTAAAGTTGGAAATCTATCATTTGTCTCCAGTCAGCTTTAACACTTAGCAGGTTTGCAATAAATACGCATGCAAGCAACAAAAGCCTGAACATTAGCAAAGACATTAAGAGGGCAATTAATTAAGCCATATTAGTACAACGCGATCAAAAACAAGGCATCAGTATCCTTAGGGCAAAAACACATTTCAGGTCAAACTTCACACACACGCACATATACATGAATGCATATACATACACACACGCAGGCGCACACATAAAGGAGCATATATAGACAGACCCTTCCTTTCTGTTAAGTATAAAAAAAGCATCAAAGTAACTATTTGCACTGGCTGCTTCGTTTATTTGCACTGTAAATTATTTGAGATCAGATTTTAAAGCTCTTTTGATTTTTGATATGTACAAAAAGAAACCATTGTCTCATATTGTATATACTGATTGCCTGGCACCACCCAATGGCAGCCACCAGAAATGCAGATGGCACTTCCAGATGTATGTAGGAAAAATTATCAACGCAAACACACTAAAGAAAATAAGCAGTGGGTGTTTTCTCAAAAATAATAATCAAGTATTTCTTCAGAAACTAGCTGGCTACTCTTAATCATGTTTTAAATTGGTTCAACAAGTGAGATTCTTGCAAAAAGCTTAGTGCTGTCCACAAAAAGCAAATTAGTTGGTTAGTGAATACCGTATTTGTTTTTTAAAAAACACCATTAAATGATGACTTTTTTAATGACATCAAAGCTCATAACAAGATTAGAATTATTAAGCTTTCTGTGACAGGAAAGCTCACTTACAGTGCACAACTACAGAGTAAAAGGTAAGAGTTAATAAATTCCAGCAACTAGGGAACGAGAAATAGGTGGATTCAAAGGAGAGAAGAAAAAAAGACTTTAGTGATTTCTTAGCCACTGCAAATGTTATTCAAGCCTTATTTGGTCCATGATACACACTATGGATTTTTTTTTTTAAATATATACATGCACACATATTCCCCAATCAAATGTTGGGAGAGTAAAAAAATTTCAGTGACTCCTCCATTCCTCACACACAACAACAAAAATTACAGTCTGTAGGATCAGGAAAGCTGGCCATTCCCAAAGAAGAGGCAAAATCACAACTTAATGCCCAGATAATTTTAGTCAGAGCCTTTATGCAACTCCAAATTCGATTTCTGGCATACAGACTTACAAAAAAAAAATGTACAGGCAATATAAGGACGCAGAAATGCTTGTTCAAAAATCCTTGGAAACAACTCCGTTTCTTTTCCCAGAGAAGCTGCTAAAAAGTGACTGGGTATTGCAACGTATGTTCATCACTGTTCTACTCTCGCGCTGTCTTACGCTCTGGTGCATAGCTTGCTCTTCATTGCCTTCCTTACGAAAACTGAGCTTTATCAAGTGCAATAATAATTTCCTGCTACTCTCAGAAAACAATAAAAGTGAGCAAGCAGTATTTAGACTCGGGGTTTTTTGTTTAAATATACACATAAGAAACTTGAAAATGAATGAACTGGCGAGGCATATTCCTTAATTGACAGATTGCTTACTATAGGCTTTGCATGGAACTGAATGTACTGAACATCTCAAAATTTAAGGCCTTCGGGATCTCAAGTGGTGCAAACATACAGCACCTGCAGAATTGCACAGAAACGAACAGTGCTTTCACAGGAGAAATTAAGTCTCAAATGCCATCGTGGACTAAAAATGCCATAGCAGCTTTATTCAATTTCAGATAAGCTGGATCCTTCCAATGTAAAATGAAATGAATGGAATAATACATAAAGTTTGCTTACTCCTGTGTTATCTAGTTCCATTTAAAGCTCTTATCCTTGCCTGTATACTTTCATTATTGCCATGTACTTCTCTGGAGAGTGATCTAAGGATCCACAGCTTGTAACACTGCATGTTCCTAAGGACAGAAAGGTGAAATGAGGACCAATGTACACGTATGTTGCAGATATTCCTGTGATAACTATAAATTGTTTTAATTATGACAAAACCTGTGATCCTTAGGTTTCAGGCTCAACAGTGACAGTCTAATGGAGGCAAAACAGCGTATGTTTACATAGATTGCACTGGACACTTGAGTGCTAGGAAAGGAAATATTTAGACTTTTTTTTTTTTCCTGCAGTTCAACACTGACAACTAAATCACAGATTCTGGACCATAGCTCCATATAATGACAATTCTGCAGCAGGTTTCATAATCAGAAAACCACAAAACACCTGCGGTTGTAAGAATAGCACTTTCATTTCTACAAAAGCTGCCATAGGAGAGATTCAAAATCCTTCAACAAATCAAGGCACACAATGCTCCAGAGGTGAGCAGATATTACTATGTGCACTTTATAGATAGGATGGAGGTACACAGGGATTTAATAATTTTGCCTGGGTCAGATGACAAGTCTGAAGCATCTTGTGTCTTACTCACTGAAACAACCTTCCTCCCTTTTCTTAATTCTCTAGGCAATAACCATGCTAAATGACAGAGGTTCATAGAATTCACTGAGAGAATGGAAAAGGCACAGTGTGTGTTCTTACGATGGTGGATTTTAACTCAGAAGGCATCATTTGTCAGAATTCCATGGCTTCAAAAGGAAAAGAAAACTAACAGCAACAGCAAAGCTTGCAGCACTAAATATAATAGTACAATTCATATGTTATTTTCACAAGGATAAGCTGTTTTCTAAGGACAAGACAAAATAATCAACCCTATAGAAGCAGCTTGAGTAGTCTAAATATGTCCCAGTTAAAATTGTTAATGAAGCTGCAGAGTGAATGCAAATCTACAAGTCCCAGAGCTGGTGTAGCACCATGTAATTTCTAAGTAACAGTGCCCGAGAAGTCCCCCAGCAGCACACCGCCAGCCCTGCGAAAGAACGGAGTACCCTTGTAGCACATTAGTGGTCTACACAGCAGACTCTTTCTACTTAAGGAAAGTAAGTTTTAACTTAACCCGAGGAGTGCCTTTTTACTTTGTGAGGAATCTAACTCTACTGGGGGGATCTGAACTGGAGGCCCTTGGATCCAAAACCAGCACCGCTACTAATGCAAGCGAAGGCACATCTCCAGTACCTTTTAGTGGGAATCTTAAGAGGCTTGTAAAAAGAGTGAGAGCCTCTCCCTTGCAGGGATACTAGTTATAAAGGCTAAACCGTTCA